>NC_056735.1:595026883-595074198 GCF_019279795.1 Protopterus annectens | reverse complement strand
TCCCGATGCGGTAGTTCAACAACCCGACTTGTCCACATGTGTACAGTTATGTGCACCGTGTCGTATGCAAACCTATATGGTTTGGACGGGTACATACCACATGCGGGATGTACACATTCTGCAGACACATTCACATGCAGCCATTTCCATATCTGTACCTGAGGTGGGTTGGTGACATGTGGGTGCGATTTGCCAGCGTGGCACTGTCTAACACAAACATCTTACCACATTTCAGGTATGCACATTGTGTGTAGGTGTATAGCTGCACACGGATGCTAGCAGGTTTGGGTGCACAGGTGTACATGGGTGGGACTTACATGCTACAATGAGGCTATTGTGTATTACATCTGAATGCATGGGTTCTGCTTCTGGATATTACACTTCAACATACGCCATCCAGTGTATGCAACAGAGACGTTGCTGGGTGTGGGATATGTTGCTATGCACATGTTTGCCTGTGTTTAAGGTATCTTGGTTCCTTCCTGTTGTTATGTCAACACAGCTACCCGGCTATGTACTCTCACTACTGCTTGTGACCATTATGGTTGGCACCTTTTCCAATGCCCATAGTGGGACATGTTTTGTGGAACATCGGATTTTGCAGGACAACACATACCCACAGTAAGTGGAGTTGACAGGACTTTACTTGTTTGCCATAATATACGCTTATTCTGTTAGCATTTGGGTTCCTTATTCAGTTTCTTATGCCATGTATGTGTTTCATATACAAATTATATGTTTTATGCTACTATTACATGTATATTGTGGGAATATTTTTGGCAGGGAATCTCAGGTCATTTTCCTTTTTTTCGATTTTTGCAGGGACACAACTGTCCAATGAGGGACTATCCATGGCACATTGGGACAGCTGGTAACCCTGGTGACCATGCCCATGTCGCTACTGGGGTTGCCACCTTTTCCAGTTGCCAAGGTGGGATATTTCCGGGACTCACATCTGATTTTACAGGCCGACACATACACACGGTCACTATATGGCATAGAACTTCACTTGTTTGCCTAAATAAAAGCTTATTGTTGTGGCAGTTTGGTTGCTTATTCTGTTTCTTGTGACATTGAGATATTTCAGTTACAGAAATAACCAATTCATGCAACCATTACATTAAATACGGGATATCATTAAGTCCTACAATCTTAGCACATTTGCCATTTTTAATATTTTTTATCGGGACACAACTGCCCATAGAGGGACTGCCCCTCGCAAAGTGGGACAGGTGGTAACCTTAGTCGCTACTCCTATGTCGGTGCGGTGCGCTGACATGCTGCGGTACACCTTCGATGAGTATAACCACTGATGGTGCATTGCGGGACAAATGCGGTCTTATGCGTATCCTTTGCTCCTTGGATGGGTACACTTAAGCCTTCGTGGGTTGTATTTGCTTTTCCGTTTAGTTGGGACGGGTACTATGTTGCACACTCTATGTGCATTTCATTCTGCACGGGCCCTGGCTGCTGCCATTACTATTATGGGCGGACCGTGGCAGTCAGCACATTAGGTTGCTCACCGCATGCCGGCTTAGCCACGCCTCCGGACGCATCCTACTTGGGCTCGCTCACGACACTCACGACGTGTCTGTGGTTGCGGTGCACTCTCATTAATATGCATATGGCGCTACTACGCCGGCTATTCACTGCACCGCCGGCGCAGCCCTTACGCCGGCCTTGCGCCGAGCTTCATGAATCCCGGGGATTATTTAATTCCCTTTTATTTGAGTTAATTAATACAATTTTAGTTTTAATTTCATTAAATACAAAACCAGAAATAGTTTGAAAGAAATTCACTGTTTGGAGTAATTCAGTTAATGATTTATCTTTATCAGATATTGTCAACAAGATGACATCAACAAATAATTCTGTTTTCATTTCTAAGTTATTCCCAGTTACTATACCTTTAATATTTGTGTTCATTCTAACATAGTTAGCAAAAGGCTCAATTGCTAATGCAAACAGTAAATGTGAAAGTGGGCATCCTTGCTTAGTTCCTTTTCTAATAGTTATAGAAGTAAAGAGACATGGCCCAATATTAACATAGGCCAGAGAATTATCATATAGTGCTTTAATTAAGAATGTGAATTGTTGTGAAAAAACATATTCTTCTGGTACCACCAGTAAATAATTCCAATCTATTGAATTAAAGGGACTATTGATGTGTAGAATCATCAGAGTCATGTCTATCTTACTTAAATCAACATAATCTATAAAGGCAAGAATTATTTTATTATTATCATAGGTCTTTGTATCTTTTATGAAACCTGTCTGATCATGATCAGTTAATGATGGGATGGTAATATATGTTTAATTCTCAATGTATGTATCACCCTAAACATTTTGTAATCTACATTTAACAATGAAATGGGCCTATAGGAAGAACACTCTGAGGCATTTTTTTTCAGATTTCAGAATAGGTGAGATTAAACTATTTTCCAAGAAAGTAAAACTAATATTCCTTGTTTAACTTAGTTAAAAACCTTCAATAATAACTGTTTAGCTTATTTGGACAATAACTTCTACATTTCTGGTGTTATGTTGTTATTTCCTAGTGCTTTATTGGGTTTCAGTTTTTTTTTTAATTTGAAACTGCAACATTGTTAGCTGCTTGTCAATGTGTCTACTCTGCTCTTCTTGTATCTTGAGGTTTATATTAGTCTGAAGGAAGTTTCTAATTGTTTCTTTCGGTTTCATCTCTATTTTGCTAGTATTCATTTTTTCATAGTGTGACTGAAATATTTCTAGTATGGTGTTTAAGTCTGAGACTTTCATATTAATGTTGGAATTATATATCTCTTTTATTTGATTCACATTAATAACTTTCATAGTTCTATTTGCTATTTTCCTTTGAGTCTTCAGATTCATTGAATAAGAAATAAGTTTTATTTTTTTCTAATTCTCTCATTATTTTATGATGTAATATTTCAGTATATTCTTTATTTTTATTTTTCATTGCTAAATCATTACTTTAATTGACTATGTCTTGTTTGTATATTAAGTTTAATAATATATTTCCCCTTTTGAAGTTCAATTAATTGCTTGTCCCATTGCTTCCTTTTATTTTTGTACTAAGTTAATGTTCTTCCATATATGTATGCTTTTAATGCATCCAATACATATATTTCTGATGTGTCTTTATTTATATTTAATTCAAGAAATTGTTGTAATTCCTCTATATAAAATTATTTAAACTCTTTTAGATTCATTATATAGGATGATATTCTAGTGATTGTCACCTTTTGTTTGTTATGAACTTCTTCAAAAGTAATTGCATTGTGGTCTGTTAATGGATGAGAGATTAATTTAACATTGCTAATAAAGGTGGTTATTTCCTTTGATATATCTATCTATATATATATATATATATATATATATATATATATATATATATATATATATATATATATATATTCTATTTATTCTTGAGTTTGAGCTATACCTATGTGAAAAAATGTATAATGCAGAAAATATTTATGTGCATAGTCATTAACATCTTTAAGATTATATAGTTTAACAAATTATGCTAGTGTTTTTGATGTTGCAGTTTTCCTTCTAGTATTTATAGTCATTGTTTAGAAAAGTGCTGAATACTTCAGCAGCACTTTCCTAAACCTTCTTAATGTCTTAACAACCTTGCTCCACTAAAAACCAAAAGAGTCAAAGCTTTTACCTCCTCTTGGTTAACTAAAGAAATCAAACAAATCATGCACCTAATAGATAAGAAATGGAAACTATACCAGAAAAATAAATCACCCACTGTCCTAATTGAAGATAAACAACTCCATAACACTGTAAAAAAAATAATAATCAGGGATCATAAATCATACTATAGCAAACTACAATTTGAACACTTATCAAACCCTATAAAATCCTGGAGCTCCATCTCCTCCCTCCGTCACCCTGGCAACAAGAACAACCCATTTCCAAACCTAAATTATTCTGATCTAGAAACTGGCTCTCTTTTCAATGGCTTCTTCATTGACTCCATAGCTAAACTTTCTACCACCTTCTCTCACTCCTCTTCATCTCCCCCAACCAATCCCCCTACATTTCCTTCCAATCTGACTTTCCTTACCCCAGATTTTAACTTCTCTCTATTCTCTACAAACAAAGTAAAAAAAACTCCTCCTCCAACTGAAACCATGCTCCCCTTCCCCGATAACTTACCCGCATCTTTCCTCAAACTATCTGCTTGCCTACTCCATCTCCATCATAATAAACAGATCCATCCAGGAATCATACATACCCTCACTCTGGAAACATGCTTATAACATCCCAGTCTATAAAGGAGGCAAAAATATTGACACTTCTATCTTTCGTCTGATAGCCATCCTTCCCCCACTATCAAAAATCATGGAGAAATGTATTCAATCCAAAATGATATGTTATCTGACCCAAAACAACCTACTCACCCCAACACACCATGGCATCCATCCCAGGCATAGTACCGTCACTGGCCTTCTTGCATTTCTAGACTCTATTAACCTTCACTTGACTCTGGCAAAATTGCCTCCACTCTGTTCCTTGACCTCTCCAAAGCCTTTGATACTGTTTCCCACCCCTTACTTTTATCCCAACTCTCCTCTCGCAACATCTACCCTCCAACTATCACTTGGTTCCCTAGCTACCTCTCTGGAAGACAGCAAGCCATGAAATGGAATAACTCATTCTCTTCATTTCTTCACACCTTAACTGGTGTTCTCCAGGGTTCTGTCCTTAGCCCCTCTTCTTTAACATTTTCATAAACAACTTACACCAGTCTCTCTCTGTTACTGCACTAATCCAATATTCTGATAACTTGACTATTATCTGTCCAGCAGATGTTCTTTGCTAAACTCAGTTAACCTTTTCTAATACTGAATGTTGGAAGCATAGAAATCACCTTGCCTTAAATGCCAATAAAACAAAGGTAATGCTCTTCTCCCCATCCAAAAACACCAATATAGACAAAAACTCTTTTACAGTAACTACTCCGAATACCATCCCTATAGAAATAGTGTCACATACCAAACTGTTAGATGTCATAATCGATGAAAATGTAAAATTTCCCATACATATTCAAACAAACATTGAAAAACCCCAGTAAAAACTAGGTCTCATGTACAGACACAATTGGTACCTCTCTTTTACTAGACAAATTCTTACCTCTACCTACCTACTACCATCTCTTATGTATGGTGCTCCCTTATTCACAAATCTTCAACTTGACTTACAGACCAAACTGGAAACCTGCGACAACAAGCTCTTCAAATTTGCCACCAACTCCAGAAATACACCTCAACACTGCCTTTCACTGCACTCTCGGCAATGGCTTGAACTTCCTAACTACCTCAAACTTCTCAAACTTACTACTGTCCACAAGCTTATATTCTAACCTTCAAGCTGTCCCTCTTTCTCTCCACCTCTTTAGCCCCTTACATTCCCAACCGCCCACTTAGATCTGAAAACCATAATCTTCTAAAGATATATAAACCTGTTCGACCCCCAGGACACCTTCTATTATCTTGTTCCTTAGCTAAACTCTCGAAATCTCTTCCTGCCTCCCTTTGTAATATCCAAAGCCACTCTAACTTCAAATCCCTTCTGCAGTCTCACCTATTTTTGAAGTGGGAATGCTCCTGTTCCCCTACTACATAATGCATTAATACCATCTCCCAAGCACTAGAGCTTATACTTGTTCTATAGTGCCCATCTGCTTCTGCATCTATTTCCCCTGAACCCAATCAATCTCCACTAAAAAACATCCTTTTTACCTCACCTTTCTCTCTCTATACAGATTTATCTTGACCCCCCCAAAAAAATGTTTATACTTTGTAAATATCACTCACTCTTTATAATTGCACATATACTTTGTATATATTACTTAATCTATTGTATCACACTGCCTTTTCTTTTTAACTATGCCGTTCAACATTGCATGTTACATTGTTCTTTAACATTATATATCCATCTGTGTTTGTATTTAGAACTATTGTATGACTATCAATATCTGTGGAGCTATTCTTCCCTGGCCTCCACTGAAAATGGGCTCTTCCAGGCCCAGTGGACTACCCCAGTCATCAAACTGAAATAAATAAATAAATAAATAAACAAATCATCTAGTATACAATTGAAATCCCCATCTATTATTTAGTTTCCTTTGGAGTGCTTGATTACTTCTTCTAACTATTGTTTAACTATACTTGCACTCAACCCAGGTATCCAATAAATGTTAATAAAAGTATACAGTTTACCATTTATTGAGATAGCTGACATACAAAGCATCCCAGATTTATCTTGATATGAGCTTATTTTTAACATAATGACAACATTTTCCATAACATCATTACCCTCTTGTTTTCTTCTTATGTGATGAACTAGTTAATACTGTATAACCATTGAATCTGCGTAAATTAAGGTCTTCAGTTAATAAATGTGTCTCTTGCAGAAATATCAGTTGTAGGTTTGTAGTTTTAATATATTTAAATAAACTTACCCCAGGATTCACTAATCTCCCATGTAGTACTAGCTTAGTCCTGCATGGAAGTGCCCGTTTAGGAGCAGGATGGCAGCGTGCCATGCATAGTAATGAAGGCACACTGGCTGAGCTCCTAGGCTTACAGGGAGCATATATGAGTGCAGGTGGCATGTCTGAGAGCAGAGGTCTCAGAATAAACACACCCCTGCAATGTAGAACAGCAGAAGCTGTTAAGAAATGAGCGAGATCACTCATAGGTGTCCTCATATCCCCACCAACAAAACCCCATGTGTACAACAGCAACAGGACATATAAATTAAAAGAAGAAACCTTTTAGTTTCTTATAAAAATCTGATTAATGCTAACCGTAGGTGCACGGGTATGCCCATCGCTTAGCTATGGTTAATGTAGCTGAAATAGCAAAAGGAGGATAAAAAGCAGGATATGTGCAAATGAAGCAGTATAGCAATATTGTAGTGGGCAAATCATTCGCCTCATGAGCAGTCAATCCTGGTTCAAGTCCCACTACAGTATATTCCATTTCCATGTCAAATCACTGTTATGATCAATATATTTAGTTGTATAACCTAATAAATAACATATATGTGTGAATTGGAGTAGTAAGCTGCGTAATGAATGATGACCTCATACACTTGCCAAATTCACCACCTCCGCAAGAACCAGTAGACTATTACTGTGTAAAATATAGCAGTAGTAAGGATAATTAAGCATGAGTAAGCAGGTGCAAGTCTGTTTGCACGATGATAAGCGGTGCTTACACAGAGTAAGCAATAGTGAGGTTAACCATGTGTAAGCAGATGTCACCAGAAGTTAGCGGTGCTTAATGTTGCGCAAACCCACTAACAACTGCTTAAAAGTGCTTCAACCACTCAGTATCCAATGGGCCTCATTCTGGCCAGCAACAAATTAAACAGCCTCTTCAAGGCTTGAACCCAGGAGCCTCCACACCCTAGCCAATGTGATTTACCACTAAGCCACCACAGATGTACATAACCCTGATGTTGCCACAAACATAGCATCCGGCAATACCATTCAACATTACAGGACATGTAGCTAAATATGTAGATGTATCGTGTGTGTGTGTGTGTGTGTGTGTGTGTGTGTGTGTGTGTGTGTGTGTCTACATTGCCAACATCCTAGCTGACAGGTTCAGTGCAAACTTCTCCCCCCCTTTCCCACCAAAAGGGCAAATATCTATCCCAGCAGACTGCTGCCCCCTGACATCTCAGATGCTCAGGTAAGAGCCGCCCTCTCCAAAGCAAAAAACACAGCATCAATGGGACCAACTGTTCAATCTCAGCCTTACTACAGGATATGTACCCAAAGAGTGATGTACAGCAACAGTGGTCCCTCTCCACAAAGGTGGTGCCTCAACGGATCCTGGAAACTATTGCCCCATAAGCCTGACTAGCTTGGTCCGCAAAGCTATGGAAAGGATCATCATGGACCTCATAAATAAAGATATTGGGGACCTACAGAAACTGGATCCTACCCAGTTCAGCTTTGTTAAGGGCCTCTTAAACCTGGTGGATTTGTTTGAAACAGTCACCAAGGCCATTGACGTGTGGAAGGTGGTCCACACAGCCTACCTGGACCTCGCAAAAGCCTTTGATACAATACCCCACTCGGGCATTATAGATAAGCTCACCAGCTTAAATATAAACCCCTATGTCACTAGATGGGTTGCAAACTGGCTCAAGGACAGAACCCACATGGTTAGAATTGCTGGAGCGATGTCAGACTCCAAACCAGTTACAAGTGGCGTCCCACAAGGCTCAGTCCTGGGACCTCTCTTGTTCGGTATATATTTCTCGGAGGTACAGGCCAACACGGAAGGACTGTGGCTGACCAAGTTCACAGATGACTGCAAACTGGGCACCATAATCAACTCTCCAGCTGACACAAGCATCCTACAAAAGGGCCTCATAGAAACAGACAACTGGTTCCAGAGCCATGGCCTCAAGCTAAACGCCAAAAAGTGTATAGTCATCCCCTTCAGCAAAAACAAAGTGCCCACAAATTACCACATAGATGGTAATCCATTAAGTGCAGAATAAGTAAGTAGGGACCTGGGGACCCAAGTTGAAGTGATCTCTCATTCGACAACCACGTGGCCAAAGTGGTTAGAAAAACATTTTATATAGCCCACCTAATCATGAAGGGATTCACATCTAGATCAGGGGAGGTCATCGGGCCTCTTTACTCATCCCTCATCAGGTCCATAATTGAGTACAATGCCCCTTTTGGGATGTACCTTACCAGACACCTGCAGCAACTGGAAAGACCCCAAAAGTACCTCACCAAGAGGATCAAAGTGCTCAAACAGATGCCATATGCTGCCCGGTTAAAGAAACTCCAGCTCTACTCAGTGGCAAACCACCTGCTCAGAGGCGATCTGTGCCTGACGTATAAAGCCATGTCCAACCCGGAATTAATGGACATGCTGCACCTCAGAAAATCCAAATCCCATCGAGCTATGTGCTCGAGAGACTTGAACCTCAGCACTGAAATAAGTAGGACATGCTGGAGGGACAGATTCATAACCCAGAGGCTCCCTTCACTCTGGAATAAAATCCCAGTCCAGGTTAGGCAGAGTCCCTCTTTGACTCTCTTCAGGAGGAATCTTGATGAGTGGATGGGAGATCATAGATTTACTCCGGGTATCACTTCTGTGTCACTATTAGACAGAGGCACAGTATACTAACCTCAAAAAAGGGCATAGCAAAATTCATTTAAAGTGGGTGGCAAAAGCCAAACACTCTCTGGCTAGGCTTGTAAATGCCCTAGGGCAGATAGCCCAGTATGAACCTATGAACCTATTAACCTATGATATATATCTATGATATGATACAGCACATAAGAATGACATATATGACCACAGGCACCGCCAAAGGGGGTGAGGGGGCTCAATCACCATATGTGTTACATGTACAAATACCCCCCCCATAGCCAAACATGTGAAACATACAAACAAACACACAGATATAGTAAACAAACCACTGCTTCCCAAACCACAGACAGGATATTACCAGTGGGAGAAACATTGTGGACCCGCTAAGTCTAATCTAGAAACAAAGACAAGAATGTCCCTTGCGGGACAACCCAAAAATTATAGCATTTTCAGATTCCTGTCATTACACCGATTTGTCAAGCCAGGGCACATAAGTTCTCAAAGTACAAGGTTGGGAAAGCCTGATGTTCCATGGGTTGAAACAACGTATGTGATGGGTCCTGAGAAGTGTTGAGTGGGCAGTGTGTAGTGGTGTGGTTAGACCCGACCTGCTCACAGAGAAAGGATGATTGCTGTGAAGGAGGAGTGGGGTAGGGAATGATGGGTATGAAATTATGGTTCGAGGCATGCCAGTGTTGGAGTGAGCTGTTCTAATTGGACTGCCTCGTGGATGTAAGCAATAGTGTGAATTGGGCAGAGCATTTGCCTAACAAGCAGGCATTCCCAGTTCGAGTCCCACTGTGGTACAGTCTATTTTACATGGCAAAGCACGTTATAACCAATTTTGTTGTTGAAAACCCAATAAATTACACCAAATAACACATGGCTGCAGCTTCCTACTGTAGGCATATAATCCAGTCTAATTGGCATGACAACTTATTATTGTTGTCCTCTCCCCCACCCAAGGGTTTGAGTGTCGAAATCTACCTCCAAATTCAGTGTATATGCACAGCTGTTGCTGTAGAAGAAATGGCCAACTATGGGCCTTCCCTTCAGCCTTCCTACACATCCCTGGCTATTTCCCTACTGTCTTTCCCTCTTTTTTCCCCTTTTTCCACCACTTTCCTATCAACCCCTTTTTCTTTTCTTTTAATGAAATTAGCCAGGGGTAAGCGGGAGTAAGCACGTGTAAGCAGCAGTAAGCGGGTTTAAGCCTGTTTGCATGGCAGTAAGCAATGCCTACACTGGTTAAAGCAATGTAGAAGCTAACTGAGTGTAAGAAGCTATAACTGGAGGTTAGCATTGCTTAGCCTCACTCAAACCTAAGCAAACCTGCTTATAATTGCTTAAACATGCCTTACTCACTCTGTATCCAACAGCTCTCATCCTACCCAGCAGCAAAATAATCTGGACTCCCAAGTTGCAAACCCCGGACCCTGCACACTATAATCAAAGTGAGTTACCAATAAGCCATGGCAGATACACATACAGCAGAATGTCAAACCTGGGACGTCAGTTCTGCGGAACCAGGAGATTAGGCTGGGCAGGTGTGTGAGCAAACTGCTGTTTCTCAAACCCCTGGCAGGATGCTTCCAGTGGGAGAAACAGTGTAGACCAGCTAAGTCTAATCTTGATGCAAAAACAGGTCTGTCCCTGGTGGGACGAACCAAAAATTGTGAGTCAATACGATATTTACACATGTCTCGAAAGATGAATAAGGCAAGGCTCTTACCTACCTGGACTAAATGGATGAAGAACTTGAAGAAGCTTGGGTTGAGACAGTATATTGGATGAGTACTGAGATGTGGAGAGAGGGCAATGTGTGGAGGTGTGGTATGGTTGGGCTAGCAACTGGAGAATGGATGATTGCTATGTACGTGGAGCTCGGAGGGTAGAACCATGGGTATGAAATTATGAAAGATATATGCAAATGAAGCAGCACAGCTATAGTGTAGTGGGCAAAGCATCCACCTAATGAGCAGGCATTCCCGGTTCGAGTCCCACTGCAGCACAGTCTATTTTACATGGCAAAGCACATTATAACCAATAGTTTTGTTGAAAAACCCACTAAATAACATATATTTATGAACTGGAGTACTGCAAGAATTGCACATGTGAAGTATCATTGTCAGAATGAATAAGGCACTAGTAAGCAGGTTTAAGCACAAATAAGCAATAGTAAGAATATGTAAGCACTAGTAAGTGGGCTTAAGCCTGTTTGTACGGTGATAAGCAATGCCTACACTGGTTAAGCAAATCTGAAGCTAACACCCTGTAAGCAGATGTAATGGCAGGTTAGCAGTGCTTACCTCCGCGCAAACCCACTAACAACTGCTTAAAAGTGCCTTGGCCACTCTGTATCCAATGGCCCTTGTTCTGCCCAGCAAGAAAATAAACAGCCCCTGCTAGGCTCGAACACAGAACCCCACAGACCATAGCCAAAGTGATTTATCACTAAGCCATGTCAGATATACATAACCCTGATGTATTCAAAACATATCAACCAGCCCAGTTATTCAACAGTATAGAGAATGTATTCCAACATGTAAATGTAGGTGTGTGAGTAAATATATTAATATCTAAACAGATACAACATATCAATAGATGTAGATATCTATTTATATATATATATATATATATATATATATATATATATATATATATATATATAATTTATATATATATATATATATATATATATATATATATATATATATATATATAAATATATGTGTATATATATATATATATATATATATATATATATATATATATATATATATATAAATATATGTGTGTATATATATATATATATAAATATATGTGTATATATATATATATGTTTATATAAATAAATATAAATATATATATATAGCCACATGTCTGTAGATAGCAATGGTAGATTACTAAAAAATATATACAACAAAACTCAAACTTGTAAAAACAAAAATAACAGCGGCAAGGTAAAATCACACAAACCATTTCTTGTTAGCATTTTCGTACAAATAATCCAATATACTTCTTCAGACATCTGAAGAAGTATATTGGATTATTTGTACGAAAGCGCTAACAATAAATGGTTTGTGTGATTTTACCTTGCCGCTGTTATTTTTGTTTTTACAGCAATGGTAGATTGACAAATACAAATATGTCCACATGCAGCATTAATGGGGTTGAGACCCACAAACAATATGCGTCATGTACAAATAGGCATACCCCCACCACAGCCAAACACGTCCGCCCTGCAATACACTAAAGTGTTACAGATCCCATGAGCAGGACCTGACATGACATGTGCACAACATGTAAACAGTACTACACCCCACCTGTATGATGTCAAACTGGTATTGGTAACATATCATGCAGTAGAGTGTGGCTCCCATAAGGAATGTAAAACAAGGAAGCTATCAACATCCCCAGGATACATATACACAGACACATATATGAAGATACAGATATACATACATATATATATATATATATATATATATATATATATATATATATACACACATATATATATATATATACATATATATGTGTGTGTGTGTGTATGTATATATATATATATATATATATATATATATATATATATATATATATATATATATACACATATATATATATATATATATATATATATATATATATACATATATATCATCATCTTCTTTCAGCTGTTCCTGATAGGGGTCGTCACAGCAGATCACCTGTTTCCATTTCTTCCTGTCCTCTACATCTTGCTCTGTCACACCAACCACCTGCATGTCCTCTCTCACCACATCCATAAACCTTATCTTAGGCCTTCCTCTTTTCCTGTTACCTGGTAGCTTCATCCTTAGCATCTTGTTCCCAATATACTCAGCATCCCTCCTCAGCACATGTCCATACCAATATAATCATGCCTCTCTGGCTTTGTCTCCAAACCTTCCAACCTGGGCTGACCCTCTAATATACTTATTCCTAATCCTGTCCACCCTTGCCAGACCCAATGCAAATCTTAACATCTTTAATTCTGCCACATCCAGCTCAAAATCCTGCCTTTTTGTCAATGCCACTGTCTCCAACCCATATAGCATAGCTGGTCTCACTAGCCTCTTGTAGACCTTCCCTTTCACTCTTACAGGTACTTGTCTGTCACAAATCACTCCTGACACTCTTCTCCACCTACTCCATCCTGCCTGTACTCTCTTCTTCACCTCTCTTCCACACTCACCGTTACTCTGAACTATTGACCCCAAGTATTTAAACTCATCCACCTTCGCCACCTCTACTCCTTGCATCCTCACCATTCCTCTATCCTCCCTCTCATTCACACACATATTTTCTGTCTTAGTCCTGCTGACCTTTGTTCCTCTTCTCTCTAGAGCATATCTCCATCTCTCCAGGGTCTCCACCACCTGTTCCCTACTCTCACTACAGATCACAATGTCATCTGCAAACATCATAGTCCACGGGGACTCCTATCTGATCTCGTCTGTCAACCTGTCCATCACCATTGCAAATAAGAAAGGGCTCAGAGCTGATCCTTGATGTAACCCCACCTCCACATTAAATGCATCCGTCACTCCCACTACAGACCTCACCACTGTCACACTACCCTTGTACATATCCTGTATCACTCTTACATACTTTTCTGACACTCCTGACTTCCTCATAGAATACCACAACTCCTCTCTAGGCACCCTGTCATATGCTTTCTCTAAGTCAACAAAAACAAAATGCAACTCCTTCTGACATTCTCTGTACTTCTCCATCAACACTCTCAGAGCAAAGATCACATCTGCAGTGCTCTTTCCTGGCATAAAACCATACTGCTGATCACTAATCATCACGTCCCTTCTTAACCTTGCTTCCACTACTCTTTCCCATAACTTCATGCTGTGACTGATCAATGTTATCCCTCTGTAGTTACTACAGCTCTGCACATCACCCTTATTCTTAAAAATCTGTACCAAAACACTTTTTCTCCAGTCCTCAGGCATCCTCTCACTTTCCAAGAATTCATTAAACAATCTGGTTAAAAACACCTCCATCCTTCCACAGGTATGTCATCTGGGCCAACAGCCTTTCCATTCTTCATTCTCTTCATAGCTATCCCTACTTCTTCCTTGCTAATCCATTGTACTTCATGATTTACTATCCCTACATCATCCAACCTTCTCTCCCTCTCATTCTCTTCATTCATCAACCCCTCAAAGTACTCTTTCCATCTCCTCAACACACTCTCCTCGCTTGTGAGTATGTTTCCCTCATTATCCTTTATCACCTTTACCTGCTGCATTTCTTTCCTAGCTCAGTCCCTCTGTCTAGCCAGTCGGTACAGGTTATTTTCTCCCTCCTTAGTGTTCAGCCTTTTGTACAACTCTTCATATGCCTTATCCTTAGCCTTTGCCACCTCTCTCTTTGCCATGCATCTCATCTCCTTATACTCCTGTCTACTTTCTTCATCTATATGACAATACCCCTTCTTCTTTGCCATCCTCTCCTGTACTTCCTCATTCCACCACCATGTCTCCTTGTCATCCTTCCTCTGTCCAGATGTGATATCAAGCACCTTTCTAGCCGTCTCCCTTACTAGCTCTGCTATAGTTACCCAGCTATTTGGTAACTCTTCACTGCCACCCAGTGCCTGCCTTAACTCATCCCTAAACTCCACCTCACAATTACCCTTTTTCAATTTCCACCACTTGATCCTTGGTGCTGCCCTCACACTCCTCCTCCTCTTCTTGATAATCAACATCATCCTACAAACCACTATCCTATGCTGCCTAACGACACTTTCTCCGGTCACCACTTTACAGTCTCCAATCTCCTTCAAATTGGCCCTCCTACATAAGATATAATCCACCTGTGTGCATCTTCCTCCACTCTTGTATGTTACACTATGCTCCTCCCTCTTGTTAAAATACGTATTCACCACAGCCATGTCCATCCTTTTCGCAAAATCCACTACCATCTGACCTTCTGCATTCCTTTGTTTAACATCATACCTACCCATCACTTCCTCACCCCCTCTGTTCCCTTCACCAACATGCCCATTGAAATCTGCTCCAATCACCACTCTCTCACCCTTGGGTACAGTCATCACCACTTCATCCAATTCACTCCAAAATTTTTCTTTCTCATCCATTGCACACCCAACTTGTGGAGCATACACACTAACAACATTCATCATTACACCATAAATTTCCAGCTTCATAAACATCACTCTATCTGACACTCTTTTCACCTCCAAAACACTCTCAGCATACTGTTCCTTCAGAATAACTCCTACACCATTTCTCCTCCCATCCACACCATGATAAAACAATTTGAACCCACCTCCGATACACCTAGCCTTACTCCCCTTCAATCTGGTCTCTTGCACACACAATATACCAACCTTCCTTCTGTCCATCATATCAGCTAGCTCTCTCTCTCTATACCAGTCATACTGCCAACATTCAAAGTTCCGATCCTCACTACCGCAGTCCTAGCCTTTCTCCTTTCCTCCTGCCTTCAGCCATGTCTTCTGCCTCTTCTCCTCCTTCAGCTAACAGTAGCCAAATTTCCACCAGCACCCTGTAGGCTAACAGTACTGGTGGCGGTCGTTGTTAAACTGGGCCTCGACCGATCCAGTATAAAAATTTTTCTTGGTGACTGCATGAAATGTTTTAGCAAAGTTTTACACCGGATGCCCTTCCTGACACAACCCTCCCCATTTATCTGGGCTTGGGACCAGTACAAAGAAATGCACTGGCTTGTGCATCCCCAGTGGCTGGGTTATGTGTATATATATATATATATATATATATATATATATATATATATATATATATATATATATATATATATACAGATATAGATATAGATATACATGTGATTAAGTGGTACTTTTGGGTTATTTCTGCTTATTATCTGAGCTTTGCTCCGGCTAAGATCTACCTGAAATCAACTGAATGTATATGTGCATTTAAGTACATTTTTATCTGTTCTTTTTCATATAGTTCTGCATTTAATTTATTTATTTGTTTCTCACTAAATATTAACTCAACTGAAAGTTGTAGCTGTGTCTCTACAGAGTACTTGTTAGAATTTCTGTGTAGCCATTGATAGCAGTGGGGGGTAGTTTCACCTCATCACTGATATCCTGTCCTGCCTTATATAAGTGGTACATTTTTGGTTATTTCTGCTTATTATCTGAGCTTTGCTCTGGCTAAGATCTTCCTGAAATTAACTGGACATATAAGTGAATTTAAGTACACTTTTATCTGCTCTTTTTCATATAGTTTTGCATTTAATTTATTTATTTGTGTCTCTCACTCAATATTAACTCAACTGAAAGTTGTGGCTGTGTCTCTACAGTTAGTTTCTCACCCACCCTTTATGTTCTTGTTCTGGTGTTTATGTTGGTGGCTTTGAAATTGCCAGCCCCTCTTGTAAATTTGTATTTAGATACTCAATCTGGGCCCATCTCATTTGCTTACTCAACTGAGTGCAGTGAGATCATATTCTGAGTTCAGGCACTCCTACTGTGTACAAAGAGAACATTTGGGAAGGACAACCCCTGTAGTCTCTTAATCCTGCTCTGTTCCCTCCCTCAAAAATAAATAAATAAATAAATAAATAAATAAAATATATACATATTTTATTCAGCTGCTCCTACTGTAACCATCTTAGTTGCTGTTCTGCATGATGTTATCTGTTCAGTAGCTCTTACTCTGCGCTTATTGCTGCTTGTTAGTAGCCTTCTAATTTTCTGCCTTCTGCACTTGTTTTTTAGTCATTTGTTAATTTAATTTGCATTTTTTTAAACTGTATTTGCCGTAATATTGCTACACACTCAAGTGTGCTAGCCTGCACTGCAATTTAAATTGTATTTACTGCTGTTTTAGCTGCTTTTTTGTAAAAAAAAAAAATAAATGAATAAATAAAATCTAAGCTTGTTTCCTGCCTTTCCTGTAACTAGTCTAGTCCAGATAAGGACTTGTATCCAGGACTGTTGGTAAGCTTCTGAGCCCCCAAAGCCTTTCTGCATTGGAGGGAAGCCTTCTAGCTTATCAGTGGGAGTGGTAAGCACTAGGTAGCCTATCTGCCATGGGAGGAGTGGGTTTTGGCCCAGAAATTGTAGTTCATTGGCCATTTGGGCAATTTTTCCATCTCTTTCTACTTTCTGTTTTAAAAGCCCGTGTTTGCGTTTGGTCCCCGCCTTTCCTGTAACTATTGTAGTCCAGGTACAGATTTGCGGTATCCAGGACTGTTGGTAAGCTTCTGAGACCCCCAAGCCCTTCTGTGTTGGAGAGAAGCCTTCTAGCTTATCAGCGGGAGTGGTAAGCACTAGGTAACCTATCTACCACAGGAGGAGTGGTTTCTGGCCCAGAAATTATAGTTTATTGGCTGTTTGGGAAGCTTTTCCATCTCTTTCAACCTTCTGATTTAAAAGCCTGTGTTTGCGCTTGTTTCCTGCCTTTCCTGTTACTAGTCTAGTCCAGGTACAGATTTGCTGTATCTAGGCCTCTTTGTAAGTTTCTGAGCCCCCAAGCATTTCCATGTTGGAGGGAAGCCTTCTAGATTATCAGTGGGAGTGGTAAGCATTAGGTAGCCTATCTACCACAAGATGAGTGGTCCCTGGCCCAGAAATTGTAGCTATTGGCTGTTTGAGCAGTTTTTTTCCATCTCTTTCAACTTTCTGGTTTGAAAGTCTCACTTGCGCCTGTTTCCTGCCTTTCCTGTAACTAGCTTAGTCCAGTAACAGAGTTGCTGTATCTAGGATTGTTAGTAAGCTTCTGAGCCCCCAAGACTTTTTGTGTTGAGGGAAGCCTTCTAGCTTATCAGTGGGAGTGGTAAGCATTAGGTAGCCAATCTACCACAAGAGGAGTGGTTCCTGGCCCAGAAATCATAGCTATTGGCCATTTGGGAAGGCTTTTTCCATCTCTTTCAACTTTCTGGTTTAAAAGCCACACTCGCGCTTGTTTCCCACCTTTCCTGTAACTAGCCAAGTCCAGATATAGAGTTGTTGTATCCAGGACTATTTGTAAGCTTCTGAGCCCCACAAGCCTTTCTGTGTTGGAGGAAAGCCTTCTAGCTTATCAGTGGGAGTGGTAAGCACTAGGTAGCCTGTCTACCACAAGAGGAGTGGTTCTTGGCCCAGAAATTGTAGTTTATTGACCATTTGGACAGTTTGTCCATCTCTTTCAACTTTCTGATTTAAAAGACCACATCTGCACTTGTTTTCCATCTTTCCTGTAACTAACCTACTGGGAAGCACTAGAAAGCCTTAAATTGATACAAGCCTTCTAGCTTAAAAGAGAGACTTTGGAGTGATTAAGTATCAGTTTTCTGTATTTCTTGCTGTACTTAACTGTTTTCTGCAAAAATGCCAATTTTCCAGCATTTATTGTGATTCAAAAGCTTGTTTTTTTCACATGTTGTACTTATTTGACTGCCTGCACTTTTAAAAAGTTTTTTTGTTTAAATAATTTGTTTAACTGTTGTAGGCTATACACTAAAGTGCAACAGCCTTTTCTGATCGTTTGTAGTCGTTAAAGCTGTTTTAAGTGTATTTTTTACTGTTTTGCCTTATCTTTTCAAAAAAAAAACAAAAAAAAAACCAAAATTATTTGTTTCCCACCTTTCTAGGCTAGTATAGTCCAGTTTTCAGGCTAGTGCTGAATTCAGGGCTGTGTTACAAGTTTGAGTTACCCATACCTTACTTGGATAGAAGGAAGTTTCTCTGTTCACCTGTGAGAGAGGGGAGCTTTGAGCAGCCTAGCTGTCCCTGGAGGAGTGGTTCCAGCTCACAAGTTAGTAGTTTATTGGAAATGTTGGGCTAATTTCTATCTCTTTCATTTCCCTGCTATAAAAACTGTGTTTGCATGGTTTTGTGTGCCGGGCAGTACCAGTTAGCTAGGGTTAAATTATTCCCAACTCCACTAAATCTCCTCTTCAGTTTTTCCCTTGAAACTAATCTAACTCTCAATCTAAGCACTCAAAAAGCATCCTACAGCCCAGCACTTGCTCAGACCTAATAGCATCCACTAATATACCCTGACACTTGATTGCCCAGCAGGGCAAGGCTCTTTATTCATTCCTGACTAAACAAGTGACTAAGCAACTCACCCTACTATTCAGGCATGACCAAAAGGCAATTTCAGGTGTACTCTCCAGTCCAGCTGGTGATTCTGTGTATCCTGAGGCAATGTTACAACTGCCTAATGTACACAGACAACCCTCGCCTCCTACCACAAAATACTAACATATGCAAGAGATGCAATTATACAGCCAAACTGGAGGCTAAGCTGTCTCGACCCAAGACTGGAACAGACAAGAGGAGAAGTTAACACTTGCAGCACACCTCCAGCTGCACATAGACCTACTAAACCAGCACTGGCAAAAAATTTACATAAATACACAAAATCATATTTGGAGATTTTAAATAAAAACCTGCAAAAGCATCAGAGGCCTCCAAAGCAGACACCCAAACAACCTGCACCTCTCGTCACAAACCAGACAACACATAAAACACAAAATCAGTGTGCCACACAATCACAGCCCTTAAGGTGAAATAACATACCTAACAGACTAGTAATAGGTGACTCTACAGTCAGGTACACTGATGTCTCACTCACTAGGCTGGACAAGCAGAAGGTTACTTTTAGCTGCCTGTCAGGAGCTAGAATCCACCACATAACACAAGCACTCAGGTCACTCCAGAACAAGTACAAATATGACTCTGTCATTGTTCATGTTGGTGGGAATGACCTGAGACATACCTCCCTGGACTACATGAAAAGAGACATGGAAGAGCTCTCTGATCATGTAGCCCAGGCTGGTATGACCCTGACCCTGAGTAGCATCCTACCTCACCAAGAATGATACCTCAGTATAAAGAAAAAATTATCAATTTCAACAATTGGCTAAGCTTCTGGTGTCATTCAAAGGGGATCCAGTGTCTGTCAGCCTGGGATGACATGCTCAACAAGCTACACTGCTTTGCTAGAAACAGCTTGCACCTGTCACCCTACTGGCCAAGGCTCTTGCCACCCCCATAGTGCCTTTTTTAGGCAAGGCTCAAAAGACAAATCCACTACCATAAATAGCACAAGTAACAAAAAACTGAGGGTAGTGCTGCTCAATGCCAGAAGCCTAAACCTTAAAATGCATGCACTCGAGGCACTCCTCAGTATGGAGAAAATTGATATATGTGCAGTAACAGAAACCTGGTTTAACAGTCCAGAGAGCACCTCAGCACTACCAGGCTACAACTCATACCATACATTTTGGCCACAAAACACAGACCGAAATACAAAAGGCAGGGGAGTCCCAGGACCCCCACTCTGCATTCCTGGAAACACTGAGAAACATAAAGGTTCTACCAAACACCCTGATATTGGATGATTTTAATTATCCAAACATTAACTGGGAGAACTATTCAAGTACATACTCCCTAGCCCAACATTTCCTAGAATTTATAAACTCAAATGTCCTGGATCAACTGGCTAACACCCACACCAGAGGTGACAACATATTGGAGCTGGTCATCACTAATATGGGCGACTGGTGTTCCACACTGGAGTTCAACCCCTCGCTGTTTAGATCTGACCATAAACTAATCACTCTGGGTATCCACATTCCGCCACCAGCCCCGGTCAAAGAAACCACCGTGAAAAACTTTTCACATTACTTAAGACTGAGGTGGGAAGTTTCAAAGCCCCCATGCTAAAGGATAATGCTGTCCAAGCTGCAAAATCCTTTACTAATGCACTCTATGGGCACCTACAAGAATGCATGTATCGTGCTATCCCAAACAAAACCAAGACTCAATCCTTCAAGAAAAGGAAACCAGTCTGGTGGCTGCCATAAACAAGCTATACAATAGAAAGAGGAAACTAGTACAGAAAAGAGTAAAATCCCAAGAAGGGAAGGCATCCCTCATCAGTATCAGCAAGAAACTAGTTCCCTCATAAAATCATTCAAGACTAGCTTCGAAAGAAAAATTGCCATGGACTCCAAAGATAACCACAAGGCATTCTTTAGCTCTGTCAAGAATCTAAGTGGAAATTCTCAGATCTGCTCGGAGTTAGTGCAGAATGGCACAAAATACCTTGAACTGACCGATATAGCCAACATCCTGGCAGTGCAAACTTCACCCCCCTCTCACCCCCAAAAAGGCCCATAACTATACCAGAAGAATGTAGTGTCCCGGAAATCACAGACACACAGGTTAAAACAGCCATTTCCAAAGCCAAAAACACAGCATCAGTGGGACCGTACAGTGTCCCAGGCTGCATCCTACATGAGCTCAAAGATTAGCTAACCCCTCATCTAAACACACTGTTTAAACTCAGACTCTCCACAGGCTACATGCCCACAGAGTGGTGCACAGCAACGGTTATTCCGCTCCACAAAGGTGGATCCACAACAGACCCCGGGACCTATTGCCCTATAAGCCTGACTAGCTTGGTATGCAGAGCTATAAAGTGCATCATTATGGATCTCATTAAAAGAGACATTGTAAACCTCCAAACACTGGACCCAACCCAGTTCAGCTTTGTTAAGGGCAGATCATTCCTCCTACACCTGGTGGACTTCTTTGAGACAGTTACCAAGGCTATAGACAAAGGAAAGGTGGTCCACACAGCCTACCTAGACCTCGCAAATGCCTTCAACACTATTCCCCACTCAGGTATTATAGACAAGCTCACCAGCCTAAACATAAACCCCTACATCACAAGATGGGTTGCCATCAGGCTCATGGACAGAACCCACATGCTAAGAGTTGCAGGAGCTAGGTCTGACTCTAAACCTGTTACAAGTGGTGTTCCCCAGGGCTCAGTCCTAGGACCCCTCCTGTTCAGTATATACTTCTCAGAGGTACAGGCAAGCAAAGGAGGACTATGGCTCACCAAGTTCACAGACGACTGTAAACTAGGGGCTATAATTGACTCTCTGGCTGACACAGACATCCTCCAAAAGGGTCTCACTGAGACAGATACCTGGTGTCAAAACCATGGTCTCAAACTAAATGCCAAAAAGTGCATAGTCATCCCCTTTGGAAAAAAACAAAGTACCCACAAACTGCCACATATGTGGTAGCCCCATAAATACAGAAGACGTAATAAGGGATCTGGGGACCCAAGTAGATAGTAACCTCTCCTTTGATAATCACACTGCCAAAGTGATTAGAAAATCCTTCTATGTGGCCCACCTAATCACAAAAGGGTTTGCATCCAGATCAAAATAGGTCATTGGGCCCCTCTACACATCACTCATCAGACCCATCATAGAGTACAATGCCCCATTCGGGATGTACCTTACAAGACACCTGCAACAACTGGAAAGACCACAGAAGTTTCCCACCAAGAGGATCACTGGCCTCAAGCAGATACCCTGTGCAGCTCGACTGAAGAAACTCCAGCTGTACTCAGTTGCATACTGCCTACTCAGAGGTGATCTCTGCCTGACATACAAGGCCATGCCCAACACAGAATTTATGGACATGCTCCACCTAAAGAAAACCTTATCCCCTGGAACCACATGCTCTAGTGATCTAAACCTCACCACAACATTAAATAGGATGTGCTGGAAGGATAGAGTCTTTTCCCAGAGACTTCCCATGCTTTGGAACAAGATTCCGATCTACATTAGGCAGACATACTCGCTAACCCCCTACAAGAGAAACCTTGACGAGTGGATGGGAAACAGAAAGTTTACCCCAAGGATCACTTCAATGGCTCTGCTGGACAGAGGCACAGGAAACTAATCTAAGGGGGTGGTGAAAGCCAACACATTCTGGCTAGGCTTATAAATGCCTTTGGGCAGATAGCCTAGTACCTACCTATGAACCTATGAACCTATGAACCTATGAAACATAAATAGATGTAGCCATGTACTGATAGCACTTAACACACACACTGCCAGTGACATATCTGACACAGGACCTGTGTGGTGGACAGACAAAACATGACTGGCACACCTCTGACCACCAACAGGATTGGCCCACAGTTGAGAGCTATGCAGATAGACTGCATTCCAAGATAAACTAGTATGTACACACACACACACACACACACACACACACACACACACACACACACACACACACACACACACAAACACACACACACACACACATACACACACACACACCCTGTAACACAAGTACTATACAAAGCATAACACAACTCTACTCATACTCTGTCTGTAGTTCTGAAACCTCCTACAAATATGTAGCTGGCCTAAGTGTGCCGGTTCCTTTGGAAGAGGTACTGCTACCTGCTGTCTGTAACACTGATGCCCATACACAGGAAGGATGTCCATCACACAGGAAAGGCAAAGGGACCACACGCACATGATGTATAGCTGGTTGCCATAACAGTGGCAATTAGAAGTACTACACAGCAAGCTGCATGCAGTTAGCAAGTGTAGGACACTGATTGGTGCAGAGGCCATTACCTAATCAAGTGCATCACCTACTAAAGCCAGGCTGCAATCTACCCCAAACAGCTCAATCCATTCACAGGAGAGAGAAAGCAAGCAAGAAAAAAAAAAAAAAAACTGGAAAAAAAAAACACAGAGAACGTTTACAGCTGAAAACGCAGCCATCTAAACAGCTGCCAGTCAATAATACATACTTCCCACAACAGGTATGTGAAGTACATGTACATGTATTAGAATGTAGTACCTGGTCAATAGTACTGTAATAGATGATGTGGAATGCATTATATGTGCCAGCAGGTGCTGTTGTGATGATGGTCAACTGAACAACTGCTATGGACAATAGTGTTTGTCCCTGTGGGTAGAGATCCATAGTGGTTAAGCCATCATAGTTTGTGTTTTCTAATGGGGATTATGCATATAACATGGCCAATAGCTGGTGGTGGAAGTAATGCCAGTATGATGGACATGTGGAAGCTATGGACCACCACTGGCAGGATAGCCATGTGAATCTGTAATGTCTGGGGGCATCACTTTGCCACAGGGGGGGGGCCATACCATCCATCTCTCCCGACACGTGTGGAGGAGCTCCTGGCCAACCTCATGGCACCTGCTCATCCGGAACACCATCAACCACTGGAGCCCTTCATGGAGGTGGGTGTCACCCACACACCAGCTGAGGAGCATGCAAGTAAGGACACAGAGCACATCAGTAGACCACTCTTGTGTAAATATCTGCAGTGGTACAAGTAGATCATGCATATCTGATATGTCATACAAATATTGTGTTGCTGCATTGCAGTGATAAACAGATGCCCAGATGTGGTAGTATTGTGTGAATTTACAGTTGATGTATGGTAGTACTGCACCCAGCCTGAAGCAGTGCCACAGGTGTGGCCACTGACATTGCATCTCTCACCCATTTATGTAGGTCCCTCCGGGGTAACAGCAAGGCAGCAGCCTGAAGCTGGTGAATACGTCTTATGTAGATGCATGCCAACACACCGGACATTTAATGGTGATGTTATATTCCATGCACACATCTAACACACCTACTCTGAATGCATGCTGTATATGTGCATGTATTGTTGCTGCGAAATACATGGTCTCACAGGGGTGAACATGATGGGGTATTGAAAGGGTATGTCACACATCTGCATGACAGCTAACATCCTGTCATTGCAGAATGTGTCCACAGGGGGTAACATACTGTTGATAGACATGGCCTACAGTAGTGACATGTTCTGGACAACACCCATATATGGTGCAACACCAGTGTACATACCTGTAGGGCAATGCCAACTGCTGCTGAGATACACTATGGCATACGGCATTATAGTAGTCCACATTATCAGCTGGGTCTAAGCTGCAACATGTGGTGTGCAGCATATGGGACACTGCAAGCTGAAACATATGTGTAGGGCTTACCTGTCATGCATCTGCATAAATGCTGAGGAGGGGTTCTCAGCATGAAACACCATTGCACTGCAGCAGGGATCCTAAGGATGGTAGGAATGGCTCTATCTGCATATAGTCAGGTCCAGGACCTGTGGCAGCCATAACCTTACCCACACTGCAATAGTGATGGCATTGTGAGAACACCATGGAATGTGCACATGGGTAGACCTTGCAATCATGCAGAATAGGGGGGCATATGTAGGGTAGGCTGAACATACACTGGCAATTGAAGGCCCACGCTGGTATAGCCTTGCCATGAGCAGTGACTGCTGTAGTACACACAACAAGAGGTGTTATAAACCATCATGATAAGGGTGTGCACACATATCCACACATGGTGTGTATGCATTGCAGTCAGAAGCCACACACCTAACACAATCTGTAGACACTGCATGTGAATGTACGGGACATATGTTACATATTGGGCGTGTCTACAGCTAAGATCTGCAGTGCTGTGGTCCCATGGCAGATCACGGATGTGTTTGTATAAAAGCAATAAAGGTGTGTACACCCCCCATAGCCATGGTATGTTCTGATGGTTGTCAGTGTAAACATTTCTGCAGTGGCCATACATGGTCAGTTGATGCTGACAGCTGTAAATTAGGCATCAGGCATTCACCAATGACAACAGTCCACATATCATCCGAGGTATGTGTTGCTGAAACACATTGGGGCTTTGAGAGGTACAGCTGGCATAACTGACATGGTACTACACATTCTGCAATGGGTTGGACACCTGTGAGGTGTGGTGCATAGTAAATGGCAGGCTGCAGAACAGGTCCACAGCAATAATGTGTACATGGATGCAGAGGTATCCAGGGGTAGGGGAATCACCTACTCACAGCACATGCATCATACACATGTATAACACTGCTAGCATGGTGTCAGTATAGCTGAACTGCATGCTGTTCTGTACCATATGTTCTGCATGATGGCAAATGGGTAACTGGAGGGCTGTGTGTACGATCATTGTGCAACCTCACCTGTGTGTGTGTGTGTGTGTGTGTGTGTGTGTGTGTGTGTGTGTGTGTGTGTGTGTGTGTGTGCATCCTGGTGGTTAGTTAGTTTGCCTGCAGGGTCACTCTGGCGAAGTGGTGGGAGGTAGATGCATGTATGATGCATGTGTGAATGTGTGTGTTTGTGTGTGTGGCCATGTATGCACATGTGTGATTGCGGGGTGTTCATATGGCTGTACCCCCTTTTGGGACCATGCAGTACATGGACATGGAGTGCCACATTGCACACCAGGAATACCTGTCTTGTACTCACAGGACAGCAAATAGTATAATATGGCCTGTAGCTTGGATAAGGCATCGTGAGGGAAGGTAGACTCCAGGTGCACACTGAATATTTCTGTCAGCAGAGAAATCACCTACAGCCCACATATGCAGCTCTACAGATGCATTGCAGAAGTAACAGTCAACACCTGGGAGTGTATCCACATATTACAGCTGACAAATGATGGGCCGACTGAGCAGCATATCCGGCATGTACTGAGCATTACATACACATGACACACCAGTGGGAGCTATTATGGGTACTACATAGTAGCCCACACATATAGAAGCCATGCACATCATTCCGGCCATACAGAGGGTGCATACCGAATGACAGCATTGAGGCCATGTTACTCCACAACACACAGGTCAGGCAGGTAATGTAGCAACAGGCCTTTTGTTGTGCCCACTTGTGTGGGCATTAAGAGGACTGTGATGTTAATGAGTGGTAACAATGTGTGTATGTTAACAAGTGTGATGCAGGATGGGGTAATACATGGACATATATGTGGTGCTGTCTGCAAAGCCATGGACAGGTAGGTATTATAGAGATGTATGTGTGTGTGTGTGTGTGTGTGTGTGTGTGTGTGTGTGTGTGTGTGTGTGTGTGTGTGTGTGTGTGTGTGTACTATTAAGCAATGCTGTACAGGTTTTAAAGTGCTGCTATTGTTTTCCCCCACAGGTGGCGAGGTCGGTCAGGGTCCCTCCTGCACCCAATCTGATGTAGGTGTCCATACAGACACCGATGATGATGATGATGATGATGATGATGATAATGGTGACTCACAGGTGGGGTTGTCAGGGGTCGACACTGTGCCAACATTTGACATCCCCCTTTTAGCCACCCCAGCTCCGCACACAGTTACAATGCCTATACACGCCCCAGTACCAGTGGCTTTAGCAGAGGGACAGCTGGCATTCAGTGGCAGTGCACGGGAAAGTGTGGCAACCATGCCTACTGTGTCCATTTTCAGCAGGAATAGCCAGATGTTGGGCAGGCTGCCACATAGGCGGATGTCCCAGGGTGCTTATGGTAGGGCTGCTGGCCATCATGCCCCTGGCATAGGCAACATAGCTGCAACCAGTAGACACATGTTCCAGGCTGTAATGGCATTACAGGCACATATTGAGCATTACACCAGACAGGACCTTAGACTGCAGAGGGCTGCACTCGCATCTGTAGTTAACAACTTCCGTGAAGTGAGGGCTGCCATCCGTGCTTCTAATGAGAAAGCAGATAGACAGCAGGATGTGATAATGGCCCTCATCAGCCATGGTGTGTCCGTGCTTCAACATGTGGTGGGGATCCGGCAACACCCACATGGACGTAGGCCATCAACACCAACAACTGGCACTCAGCATGGGTGTGCTAGGACACCAAGGGACTCCTGTAGTTGCAGTAGCAGCCCTGGCAGTGTGGGGGGTGAGCTGTGCACACCACACTACAGCAGGCCATATGCACATGGTCCTGGCCAGTCCCAGGAGGGATGTGGTACCAGCGAACAAATATAATCAGCAGGTGAGAGTAGCACTTCAATGCCTGTACTTGCATGTGCCTGTGAAACCCCTAGCAGGCACAGTCCATGTGTCCATGGCCGGAGGCAGTGAACTGCACACCCTGGCAAGTATGGTCTTCAACTGTCCATAAATGCCTGTGTAGGGCAGCCACAAGGCAGATCTGTGTGCATGCATACCCACACACTATGCAAGCACATCTAGGGCAACCTCATACCTACACACACCACATCACCTCAGTCAGCTCCCCAGAGTACACCCCTCATCCACACACATGGTGTCAAATGTATGGCCCACCCTCAGCCTCTGGCAGACCAACACCACACCCTGTGCATATGAAGATACCTGTGCCCCATCTCTGTCATCCATACCATTGATGCAGGGACAGGCTGATATGGTTCTGATGCACACAGTGACTGTACACGAGTGCACCACAGTCCTGCAGTGTAACATGTTGTAGGGTGTAGAGTGTGAGGCATATTTGGCATATAGTGTAGCCATCCAACAATGATGCCTTCTAGCATTTTAGTAACACTGCTTGTTTGTGGTCTCTAAACTGATATGCATTTGTGTTGTAGGTGTACATGTATCAGCATAAGGATGGTCTGCAGTCATATTGCACAACGGGGTATGTCACTGTGCTGACACCATGGCAGTGACATATCTGGGGTACAGTTGAACACATTTCACAGGTTACTATACTGGGTATTGCCTCTGCCACATGGGCAGATGGCCCGCTGAGGCATGTATATCCTGCAACCTGATGTAGACCCATCCACATGCACGCACACTGTTACTTGCCAACACTGGGACTAGGTCCCTAACTAGCAATGTCGTGATACTGACATGTGTGGCCTACATTGCACAAACACTGCCTTAACCACTCTGTATCCAACAGATCTTGTTCTGTTCAGCAACAAAATAAGCAGCCCTTGCAAGTCATGAACTCAGGGCCCTTTACACTGAAGTCACAACAGATGACCACTACTCCCCGACCACTGTGGAGACAGCTGTTGTGTTATCAATATAGTTGTCATTACTCAAATTGAGTGATACTGAACACTTGCCTTTACATCCTAGATTGTGTAGTCCTTGTCATTAATATGACTGTTGCATCACATATGTTATTTTATCATACTATACACATAGCAGATACATATGACGGGATACATGTGGGAGGGTATATGCAACCATAACATTTACTCATGACAGGTATATGGTTGGATACATATAGATGTATAGATGACTACATGTACATACACAGGTATACACATACATATCTCTGTACACACATCTGTGTAGTGCTACATATATATGTCTATGTGTACACCTCTTCTCATGTACATATGTATACATATCTATACATATATGTATCTATACCTGTGTATATATACGTATACATATATGTACATATAGATATATGTGTATATAGCTATATATGTATGCACATCCTGTGTACAGATATGCCTTATGTTGGCATATATATAGATATCTATGACTATATGTGCATACATATCTATACCGATATACCTACTACTGTCGATATAACTGTAGATATCCATACGTATATGTGCATATGTATCACTATCTGTATATGTTTAGACATATATTGCTCTGTATATGTATATATCCTGGTGTGTATATGTATATCTATGTACATATGCATACATATCTATATATGTCGATATGTATATGTGTAATTGTATATATATATATATATATATATATAGATATATATATGTATATATATATATATATATATATATATATATATATATGTGTATATATATATATATATATATATATATATATATATATATATATATATATATATATATATATATATATATATATATATATATATATATATATATATATATATATATATATATATATATCGATGATTATATGTACAGATATTCTCACCATATGTCCTGGACACAGAGTGTAGACCTACCCCAGCCCCTATAGTCCCAGCATCATAGTGCAAGTGGATGTCAGGTATGTATAGCAGGTATATTGGTAGACTATTGCTACTGTAACTGGAATTGTCTTCACAGAAATGGTGTGTGTGGGAGGTCACATCTGCTTTACACATTAGTACCATTGGCTACTGACAGGCATCCTAAGGACATCCTAGTAAAGTACCACTGCTAGCATGTAATGCCCCCATGGACTGCAGCACAGATATTGGCCAATATATGTGGACATTCTGAAACACTCTTTACAGTCCACAAGTATACACAGAACCCCTTGGTGCTGAACATGTGTACAATGCATGAGAATATGGATGTTAACAGCCATGTAGATGGGTATAACACATAATGACTGGTATACATATGCCACCAGAGGTTATGCATTCACACACCCCTGTCTGGCCTGACACATAATAGCCACTGGTACAGGGGTACCATGGCCACATACTACCCACTAGATATTGACATACATCTGTACAGCATCCCACTGCTCTGTCTGACATACATGACTGTTAAGGGATACCCCGGCTGCAGTACATCCAGCAAGTATCTCCATATGACATCTCAATGGGTAAGTACACTAAGCTGCTAGACATGTAACATTGCACTGTGCAGGCTACAGGCAGACTGGATCACCACTGGCCAACATCTCCAATGGGGGAATGCACATGTACCTGCATATATAGCAGGCTCTGCAGGCATGCCACAGCACAGGTAAGATACACCTGTATGAAGGTGCATAACCATATCCAATGTGAACACAGCCACAGCCACATATGGTAAGCTAGCATAAAAGTACAGTATATGGACTATCTGTTCAACACCATGCTCATATGTGTCACTCTCAGACTAACCCTACATATACTGGGCTGCTACACGGTGTGGTCTGCTGTCTGTCTGTGGTATGGGACATGTGTGTGTATGGCCCTACAAACATGTAAACCAATACGGTAGCATACAGTGCAGCAGCATGTAACATCAGATAGGATGGGACCTATAACAATGACATCTGCCACAGTCTGTACACAAGCTAAAGAACATGTTAACAATACACACACTGTCGACATTCACCATAGTCACACAGACCTCAGTGCTGTACAAATGACCACGGAATGTCCTAGTAATGTAATCAAATATTACCCATACTGTACATAACATGTGTAGCAGTCTGATATCTCACTGGCTTGCTATCAGATATAATGACACTAATGATGGTGTACAGCATATATGCACCTCTTAATGCATGACATATATACAAAGGTTCACAGAGCTGTGGCTGGAAGCACATGCACAGGATCAATATTGACATGTTGCTGTGATAACCTCATACATGTACTATCGTAACAGGGTTTGTTGCAACATGTGTCCTATGAGGGATATGAAATCAGTAACTGTAACGGCTTTCACTATCTACAGACTGCAATCCTCACAATACCTTCTGCAGTTCACAGATACATGCTCTATGGGTAATACATGACACCAAGGGCACAACACACTGCCCAGTCTGCAGATGACCCTGCAGATGCTGATTCCTCATAAACATAGAACTGACATGGCAGGTATTACAACATGTAGGACAGCCATATCCACACACACACACTGTTAAACCAACATTACCCCACATGCAGTATAGCAGCAATTACAGTCTGCAGTCAGGTCTGGCACATCCCCTCCTGTGTGTTGCCCTGTTTCTACAGTGTGAGTTGTTAGAGGTAAATCCACAATCCATCTGAGATGCTGTTCGCTAAGCAACAGATCGAGTTCCTGCTCCCAGTGGATGTAAAGGGCCAACACCAACATGATGTTCCTAGATATTGGAGTGTGTTTCCATGCAATTGGCTATGGGAATGTTACCACAGCTGTTCCACATGCACTCAGCTAGAGGAGGACTGCAACTGGTGCAGAGGCCATCAGCTGATCATGACCATCACTTACAAAACACAAGCTGCTGCCTAGCAAAGCAGGTGTACATCCCACATCTACCAGAGATAGTGTGAGAGGGACAGACAGAGACAAAGTATGTCAGGGAAGGTGTGGGTGAGTAAAACCTAAACATGTTTGTGTCACACACCGACCAGTACAGGGTTTCTGTCAAATAAATTATTAAAAATCAGACTGTAAAATCATTAGGCTTTTTAAAATGACAGTCACCAACACAGGAAGTTCAGATGCAAAAGTTTACTAGTGTACACCAGGAGGCAAAAGACCATACAATACAAGTATAGAATTTTGTCTGACATGATGCAGGAAATACACAATTTTATATAGTCTTACATTCAAGCTGTGCCCACTTTACTGACATGGTTAGTCACAGGGCACCTACATCACTATGGTCTACAATATTCTATTCATAAGAAAAAGCTGATGTTACACATTTTAAAAGTTTTCCCATGGGAATAATACAGCCTTGCAAAGCACCTGGTTAGTTATAATGTCTTTCTGTAAAATGTTACTCTTTCAAGGTCTCAGGCCTGCTTGAATACAATAGTTGGTTCAGTCTTGTAATATACTTCTTTGTTCTACTTGCAACATTACTTTAGCAGCTGTGTTTTATCTCTGATAATATTCACAAGGCCAATTATCTCAGAGGAAGGAAGAAGGATTTTCAATGCTTTATACATTTAATTTTCCTGACCCAGCAGATAATCATTAGTGAAAAACATAAGCTTGCTGAGCTGGCTACTGCCAGGGACAGAGTTCAAATACACTGCAGCTCCAAAGCTTCAAGCAATTACATGTAAAATCATTCTTATTGCCATATTGTAAATAGAATAAAATGCATTATATACTATTTGCTTTTTAACCAGCACTTTATACATGTTCAAATACATATTTTTCTAACAGTTTCAAACACCTGACTGACTATGCATAGCTATCACATGTGTATGCAGTTATTGCATGTGCCACATAGCTTACATGTTAGTGAGCTATCCATATGTATATGTGCTGGTGAGTGAAGTCTGCAACACTGTTGTGATACAGTATGTGTAGCACACGAGCCTGTCCACATGAACAGGTGTCAGCATCAACACAGCCATACTCTCTATAGGACTCATACACATTGCCACACTTGGCAGGATAATGAATACACTTCCTAACCAGTTATTTTACCACAATAAAGTAATGCATAGGTATCAATTGTCCCACAGGGGTTATCCTGGGGTTCTATAGTCAAAGGGTATGTGACCATGTCTGACATTAGAGATCATGCTTCAGTATGCCAATGGGGGTGGTACTGAGCGTGAATGTGGTGGGAAGCATCATACACCACACAGACAGACACAGGGTGCTAGTACTGGCATGCATGTGTGCATTGCTTCACAGTTGTGTAGTGGTTGATGGTGCCAGATGGCTGTACAAGGCTAGGTGAGGGGTATACCTTGGCATTAGGCCACATGAGAATGGTCTGCATTATGGTTAAGAGGTGTAGTGTCTGGAATGACCCACACAGGTGGGTATAGTATTCACCATCCAATCACCTGGGTTACTATTGTGCATGGCCAGTGCTGTGCAATGATTGCCATGAATGTGTTCTATATGCCATGACATGGACAGTGTTTGGGATGTGCACATGTCCCACATTCATGTACAGTGGCATGTGGACGTGTACCTGGTTTGTCTGGCCCATGTTGTGTACACAGAATGTTATCATCAGATGTGACAGTCCCACCCTCATGTGGCGGGGCCAGGTAATGGACAGCAGGTTGACCCTGCACCTACATTGATAGCATGCTACAGGTATTCCCTGGTGTCAGTGGCATCTGTCCATATAGGGCATGTGTGTAAGGCATGGTATGTCCTTTGTAGATCACATTTGATGGAACCACAGTTGTTGCAAGCATCCAGTGGGAAACATACTGAAGGTGCATTGTCTGCAATTATGTGCCTATTGTACTGATGGACAGGGTGCAATGCCCTCTGTAGGCCACTGCATTCACACCATAGTTACTATTTGTCGCCAATATTCCATGTACTACACACATATTGGCTGTTGCCTCGGCATGTGTGTGTGTGTGTGTGTGTGTGTGTGTGTGTGTGTGTGTGTGTGTGTGTGTGTGTGTGTGTGTGTGTGTATGAAACATGGGATGAGAGTGTGCTCTGGGTAATACTGGGGTTGCTAACTATGATTGCCTAGCCTTGATGTCACATGCATGGTTATGGATATTCAACCCAGGACCCAGGCTCTTGGCTATTTCACAGCTGTTATCCTTGTACAGTGGACATTGTGATATGTATTAGGCCACCATATAAGAAATTTGCAAAACCCACTACACATTACACCCAGGTGTCACACATGCACCCCCACCTAGGATACGAGATACAAATACACACACATGCACACACACCTGTCATATGAGTAGAACCTCTACCTAACTAGTTTATTACACTACAGTGCTATGCAGTTATAGTACATGCCACAGTGATTACTGCTGTACTCTTTCCCCGAAGGTGCATATCACATTGGCTGACATCAGCAGGATTGCCAAAGTAGGGCATTTGACATGTACTGAGTGTGACTAGCCTAAAATGCATTGCTCCCTACACATACAGTGAAACACACACAAAACATCCACAACTGACATGTGTGGGTACAGAACCCCTAACAGACATCTATAACACACTACAACGTGGAACTGTTATAGGAAGCACCACAGAGATTACTGGAGGACTCCTTCCCCAAATGTGTATAACACATTGGCTGACATCAGTGGGTTGCTAAAGTATGGCATTTGAAATCTACTGAGTGTGACTAGCCTCTAATGCATAGCTCCCTACACAGGCATTGAAACATGCACAAAACATCCAGAACTGCCATGGGTGGGTATAGATCCCTAGCAGAGTTCTGAATCATACTACAGCAGTATGCAGTTATGGCATGCGCTACAGAGATTACTGAGCTACAACCTTCCCAGAGGTGTATTTTGGAGTGGATAGCATCAGCAGCCTTACCAAGGTAGAGCATTTCAATTGTAAGGGGTGTGCCTAGCCTAAAAAGCATTGCCTTCTACGCAGACAGAGTCAGACAAATGCACAAACACAAACACAGTTGCCAAGGCTGGGTTTAGAACTCCTACTTAACTGGTTTATCATACTACAGCTGTACACAGTGATGGCACGCGTCATGGAGATTATTGGCCTATCTATTCCTCAAAGGTGCATTTCGCAGTTGATGACATCGGCACACTTGTCAAAGTGGACCATTGGAGGTTGTAGTGTCTGTGAATGGACTCAAAAGCATTGCTCCCTACATTGACAAAGGAACACATACACAACCACACATGCCATGTCTGGGAATAGAACTCCTACTTACCTAGTTTATCACACTATAGCGGTACGCAGTTAGAGGACGCACTATGTAAATTACTGGGCTACAGCTTCCCAGAGGTGTATTACTAGATGGATGACATCAGCAGCCTTGCAAAGGTTGAACATTTGTATTGTAGGGAGTGTGAATTGCCTAAAAAGCATTGCTCTCTACCCAGACAGAAAGACACACACACACACAGTTACCATGTCTAGGAATAGTACTACTTAACTAGTTTAGCACATTACAGCGGTATGTAGTTACAGGATGCACTAGAGAGATTACTGAGCTACAGCTTCCCAGAGGTATATTTCTACAGACCCAACACACTTGGCATATTTGGGAATAGAACACCTAGCTAACTACTTCATCACAATATATCAGTATGAAGTTATAGGACAGGCTACGGAGATTACTGGGCTACAACCTTCCCAGAGGTATATTTCTAGGTGGATGACATCAGCAGCCTTGCCACAGATGAGTATATGACTTGTAGACTGTGTGAGTACCCTAAAAAGCATCACTCACTATACAGACAGAGTTGGACAGACACACACTTGGCAAGTCTGGGGAGTAAAACACCTACCTAACTACTTTATCACACTACAGCAGTACAGTTACAAAACCCGCTATGGAGATTACTGGGCTATAACCTTCCCAGAGGTGTATTTCTAGGTGGATGACATCAGCAGCCTTGACAAAGTTGAGTATATGACTTGTAGGCAGTGTGACTACCTAAAAAAGCATTGATTTCTACACAGTCAGATACACACACTTGCTATGTCTGGGATTAGAACACCTACCTAACTGCTTTATCATATGACAGCAGTACACAGTCACAGGATGCACTACAGAGATTACGGGGCTGCAATCTTCCCAGAGGTGTATTTCTAGGTGGATGACATCAGCAGCCTTGCCAAGGTTGACCATTTAAATTGTTGGGAGTGTGACTACCCTAAAAAGCATTGCTCACTGCACAGTCAGACAGACACGTACACAAACACACACACACAGACAGTTGCCAAGTTTGGGATTCAAATACCTACCTAACTAGCTTATCACACTACAACAGTACGCAGTTATGGGACATGCTACATAGATCACTAGGCTACAACTCTCCCAAAGATGTATTTCACATTGGATGACCTCAGCAGGCTTGTCATAGTAGGGCTATGGGGAGGGCAGTGTGTGTGCATGGGCCATTGCCCATTCATCTAGGGATTGACACTCCACATGCGGGCACACACAGGGTCATATTCCACAGGTACATGTATACAGTTGCTAGATGACTACTTCCTTGTACAGTCATGTTGCACAGCTGGCACGTGCACCACATAGTCTGTAATGCTGACAGATACTGGTGGCTAGTATCTGCAGTGAGTGACAGCTGCACCTCATGTGTTTGGGGCCCTTTGCCTGTGTGCTGGGTGGGACAGGCCTAGATGGCTCCTTGTCACAGTCACCCTCTTCCACACATCTATGTCCGTCTACCTTTGGCTTATTATAATGTGTTGTCCTTACATATATGTCTGTATTCCTAGCCACTGTGTGTGCAAGGCATGAGTGGTGCATACTGACGAGTGCCTGCACTAACAACCACAACTGCCAGATATGTCTGGTCCACTGGTGTTTGCAGACATGGCCTTCATGTATAAGTGTGTGAGCATGCCCAGTATCACCTTTCAGTATGTTGTTGCCTTACATTGCCTTTGTTTCTCTAAGTGTATGAGCATGCCCAGTATGGATGTCTGGATTGCATGTGTGGGTCAAGTCCAGGTAGTTTGTACTGCAGTGTTGACCTATGTGTTGTATACCGACAGGTAGCATGCTGTCTCGGCAGGGTATCCATCGATCATTTGGCATTGACTGTTACTACATTTCTGCATAGTGGGGGGACCCACCTGACTGTTTCTACATTTCTACACAGGATTGGGGGCACACCTGACTGTTACTATATGTCTATGTAGGATGAGGGGAGGGCACACCTGACTATTTCTACATTTCTACATAGGATTGGGGGGCACACCTGACTGTTACTATATGTCTACGTAGGATGGGGGAGGCACACCTGACACTTGTACACATTTGCTAGGACTGTACTGGTATGTCGGGTACTCCATTTCAGCTGTAGTCTTACCTATCATGCCAGCTAGAGGCATATCAGTGTACTACAGATCTCAGCTTTTAATTACCTACATATTAGTGTCTGACTTCCTAGCCTTCACAATTGACATCCCACTGCCTGGCCTGCTGTAGTCTGTCTGTGTAGGCCTGTGGGGGGTGTTACCCATAGGCTTCATTCAGAGGCCATAGCACAGCATTTGTTTGTGTTTGTCGACACCTGTCCTGCTGGCTGTGACTGTTGTTGGGTATATGCCCCCCCGACTGGCATGTGTGAGTCATTTACCTTGTGGGTGTCCCAGTATTGAGGTTGGTGCTGCATGGTGGCCTATGTCAGATACACATAGTACACTCCCTACACATGGTTAGGCACAGGTAGTGTAATGTTTGGCATCCCTTTTACTGTATGTGAGAGTCAGAGAGAGGTGTTATTCCCTGGGTCCCTCCCATGTCAGTGTATGTGCTATGCGTTGCCTCTTTGCCAAGAGCAGGGCATACTGGGCACGCCTCCTTCTGCCTACTGGGGTAGGCTCAGGTTGTTCCTCCTCTGAGTCACTCTGTGCCTGTGCAGACCTTGGCAATTGTGGGGGGCTGTGTGGCCCTGCCCCATGCCATTACTGCTGCAGCTGTTTCTGCATGATCATATTGTGTAGCATGGCACATACAAGGAAAATTTGGATACATGTAGCTGGTGAGTACTGCAAGGCTCCAACAGATGTGTCCAGGCACCAGAACCATGACTTGAGCATCCCAAACACATGATCTATTATGATTCTTGTTTGTGCATGTGCCTCATTATGGAGGTCTTGTTCAAGGGTGTGTGTATTTCTGATGGGTGTCATCAGCCACGGCTCCAGTGCATATCCAGCATCCCTGACTAGGTGAGCATGTGAGATGTTCCCAATGGCAAATTTCTGATACAGCTGCATCAGATGCCAGATGTGAGAATCATGATAGCTTCCAGGGCAGCCAGCACTCAAGTTCATTATTATGCCCTGGGCATCGCACATGACCTGACAGTTGATGGAGGGGAAGACCTTGTGGTTGATGTAGTCCCTACCCCGCTCACCAGGTGGTGCTTTGATGCATATGTGCATGCAGTCTATAGCACCCACTATGTCAGGGTATTCTGCTATTTGGTGGAACAGTTGCATATTGCTGGCCAACACCTCACGGGTGTTGGGGAAATATACATGCTCACTGACGTGCTGACATGGCATCCAGGAACTGGTGGAGTACCCTGGATGTTGATGCCTGTGAAATCCCCATCATATCCCCAGTTGGCCTTTAGAAGGCACCTGTAGCTAGTATTCTCAGGCCTACATATACCTTGGTAGCCACTGGGATGGATTCCCCTCTGTTAGTTCTGTGTGTGAGGCGTGGCTGGCACAGCTCAACAATTTGCTGTAAGAGGTCCCTGTCCTCCCTATAGCACTCCACTATCTCTAGCTCATGTAGCCCTTGGTAGGTTACCCTGGGTCTGTACAATCTTCTCCATCTCCTGACTGTGGGTTGCTCAGCAGCATTCACATCCTCACTACCCTCAGCCTCTTCCACAAGTTGTTGTATGATAACTATTGCAGCCCCTAACATTTTGCTGTTGTGAGTGTTAAACGTTGCCCACTTGTTTAGACTGGTGTTGTAGAGTGTGGGATAAACCATAGGGGTAGGTGTTTGCATAGTTTGTAGTAGTGTTCTGTGCTGGGCTGGTCTGCTGCCTGTGTAATTGGTTGGTTCTGATACATTTCATATGCCAGTTAAGCTAGTACTCCTTGATGACATTCTTACTGCTGTTTTCCCTTCCCATTGCCTTCCTGTTTCAGCCCACGGGTGCGCCGCACAAACAAAGTGCTCAGTTGTGCACACTGCTGCTATTTCCTGGTTTAACCTCTTTTTTCTTCCTGTAAAACTTGGTGCACAGTGTGCACACCTGCTTAGGCTTTGTAAAGACTACTAGGCAGGTTTAGACATACCCCCTACCTTAGCTGTGCTAAGTTAGGGGCAACTGCGAGCCACAGGGCTCCAATCTGCTTACAGTATGCCTGACACACACCCCCCCATGATGTTGCCTACCTCCTAGGTTGCACCAAGCTATTCATGCTCTTGCACTGTTGGGACCTGAGTCACATCATGGGGAAAACTGGGATACACTATCCTTCCCCTCATTTGCATAGCATTGCCTGCTAATGCATAGTTTCATATCTCACACTGAGCATCCTCCCTTAGTAATCACTACTCACTGGCCAGGTTGTCTCCTGCCTGCCATTGACTTGCATGGCAGAATAGTGATTTTAGTTAGATTGCTTAATTAAGGTTCATTTTATTATTTTCCCCCGATCCCGTTTGCGCGCCGCTGCCCTACGCTTAAACAGCTGAGATCGGCAAAAAAAAAACAAAGTTGATTTTTTAAATTTTTGTATTGTTTGCAATACCAATGGCCTTATACTTGGCCATTGGCATACTTACTACATGATATGCAGCCTTTATTTGGAACTGTCATAAATCCATTTTGGATTTTGCAGAAATGTACTCGGTTACTAACCGAGTACATTTCTGCTGATTGCACTAGTCCTGCACAAACAGTTGCAAGCTTCCTGGATTGCAAAATCACTTAATTTACATGGATTTCTCCTGCAAATGGGGTGATTTGCATACAAGGGCTTTGTCCATTTAGGATAAATGCAGCAGCTCTCATGCATGCCCCTGCAGACTGTTCCTGGATTGCAAGGCAGACATATTGCCTGCTTGTGCTCCTGCACCAATCTTGCACACAGTGCAAGCTTTTGAGAATCCTAGGGTTAATCTCTTACATTTATTATTTAACCCATCAACATTAATTGGGATCACCTTCATATTTAAATACTGCAATAAGTAGATTTAATTGAATTTGTATTCCATTAGGCAGAATAATGTTTAAAAGTTCTTGTTTGTGTACAGCTATGAATAAATAAAACTGTTTTAGTTTCCTTTTAATTTGACTAATGTACTTAGGCAAGTAAAAAAAAAAAACATAAGAAACATTGTAGTATCAAAACTTGAACTATGAACCCCTTTTTGTCCATGGGGTTATTATAACCCTTACACTTAAGATGATAAGGCATCAAAGTGTCCCTCTCCCTATCACAGACACTATACTCCGAGCGTGACAAGTCATTACTTGTTAGTCAGAAACTATGTTATCATTCTATAGGATAAATATAATAGTAAACATATGGTTATAAACCAGTCTGATATATTCTAAATTCAGTCTACTAAGGATGACAAGAATTAACAATCCCAATAACATATCAAGAAATCATACAGGTTGATATGAATCATCTTTAACCAGAGAAATTGACTTACTTGTCTTACAGTTATGCTTAAATATAGGCTACACTGCTGTACTTATGACTTTTATAATGCATATTTAATATAAGCAAATCTTCAACTTTTCTTCTTATGTTAAAACCATATCTTTTTTCTTTTCTAAGTGTAAGCAACAAAAAAACAAGATGAAAACCCATATATTAGTTAGCTTGTATAATTTATGCTTGGATATTGTTTCTCTGGTTTCCTTAGGGTAGATTATTTAAAAGTTATTATGCAACTTATAGCAGTGTCATATGTATGTAATTATATACATTTTAAAGGTCCTGAAAAGGTGAAGTGCAACTTACGTAAGCTTAAAACAACCCCATGAATAGAAAGATTCAGTTTATACACAATATTATTTAACACACTAACAATCCACATTGAATTATAAAGTTAGATGACAATGCAGTCAGCATAAATAGATAACAGTAAGGTACTGAGCAAGTTTCCTTTTCTGAGTTAACAGGCTGAGAAACATTTACTTAAGTAATTCAATCTGTATCACACTAAAACTGTTTTAAAGGTTTGCTTGTATGTGATCTTATCTTAATGTTCAAAGATACACTTTTACAGTTGTAGCCTTAGATGTATTGCCTATATCTAATACTATGACTGCTCTATCAATGTAAAAGGACCACAAAACTCTTTAACTTACATCATCCTTCATAGACTAAAAAGAAACATCAGCCAATACAGAAACTGTAATCAACAACTTTTCCTTATACATAACTTCTATTCTTATGGTTTGCAGATAAGTGCCAGTGTGGAATAGATATGTGGACTACAAAATGAAATTTCCTCCTTATATCAGACTATTTGTTTTTGTGACAGAAAACTTTCAAATCAATTAATTGCAATGAAAACGTAGATATTTAATAAGTAAATGTGTAGACTTAACATGAAATCTGTAAAGCAGAACTGTGTTTTTATTTTTACTGTATGTTTTACTAAATCATTAAATTATAATCTGTGGTAAACTATTAATACACTTAAATAGAGTAAAATAGGGTAAATGTCACTTTAAGAGCTTAGAATGATAAAACAACTATATCTGAGTCATGTAAAGCAGTGACATCACCATGTTTTTTAACTTTCATTTTAGTGCCTCTATCTGAATGTGGGAAAACCCAGGCTTCAGAATTGCTTCATGAAGCTAGGTGAAGAGTTCTAAAACAAAAAAACAGTGTAATCAGTTTGAGATTCCGGCAGGAAACTAGAGAATGCACGTGTGGTGCTTTGATTCTTTGGGTGTAACTTGAGCTTTCTGGCTTACTCTGTTCATTTTTATGAAATGCATTCCCAAAAATTAAAAAAAAAAAAAAAAAAAACTTTCTTTAAGAAAACGATCACAAATACTGAATTAATGAGTTGCTGTACATCTTAAAACAAAACATTTCATGTGTAAATCATGTACTCTAAAAACTAATGATTTATCTATATTAAACACATTATTAAAGCTTTGTTAGAAAAGAAGCAAGGCTATCAACTATAAATATAGGTAAAGAGTCAATGCAACCAACATTCAAATGACACTATTAGTATAATCTCCAGCCCAACCTAAACACAACTATCCCCAGTTGTCATTCAGTTTCTTAGTGTATGTTAAGTAACCCATAAGCATTGTTAACAGGAATAACAGTTCCTATACTTATGATTGTATTGTCTATTTGATTTAAGTAGTAATGTTGGTTACAAATTCAAAGTAATAAAGATAAATTAATATGTTTCCCCGGGCCTCTACTGAAAATGGACATATATCCAGTTGGACTGGCCCGGTCAACAAATGTAAAATAAAATAAAATAAAATAAATATATGTTACCTTTACCTGATGGTGCAGAGTGCTGAAGATTTATGTTTCCCTATCCATAAATTGCAGGTGCTTAAAAATGCAAAACATTTTATTTTAACAAGTAAATAATGAAAGTCATTTGTCCTTCATTTTTTTACTTTCCTTTCCTGTTGTTTGCCAGTTGTTCTCCTCAGCTTGATGTTTGAGGCTCGGTCCCAAACAATCAATTTCTTCTGTTTGGTCTAGGAAGTTGTTTTTAGAAAGAAAAGCAACTCCAGTATCCTGGGTTTCAAAGGTTCTCATGCCTTCAGGGGGAAAAAATCAAAGTCTGGCTGGAAATAAAAGATGAACTTTTAATTGTTGTTGTTTAAGTTTCTTAATTAATGGTAAACACTCATTTCTTTTTGCTGCCACTGTAGAAGAGTAGTCATTATCAAACCTAATAATGTTGTTGTCATGTTTAATTGGGGAATTGGCTCATGAAGACTTCAGAACCAGTTCTTTGTCCTGTGAAGAAAAAAAAAAAAAAACTATGACAGATCTAGGGCTTTGTCCTTGTTGTACACATATGATTTAGTCAAAGACTGATGTGCCCTCTCAATTCCATATGAAAAGGCTTCTTGCAGATTTAAAGCTTTGGAAAGCCAGGTTGTGAGGAAACTGGTCATGTTTTGAGTCTCCACATTTTCAGGTAAACCATAAATCCAAAAATTATTCCTCCTGGAACTGTTCTCGAGATCATCCGATTTATTTATTAAAGATGAATTTTGCTTCAAAAGAAATTCCACTTGTAGTTCTTGTTCTGTTAATCTCCCATCCAGGTCATTTAATGAGTTTTTCATCCCAATTATTTGGATCTTTTGTTGCTTCATCATTTCTTTTTAAACGTCTGTTTGTCTGGAGGTTTCTTCTTTATACAAATCCAGTTTACTGTCCATGTTATCAAATTTTTTCGTTAGTTCAGACATGTTGACTAATAAGGTTTGCAGGTCCTTCTTTAAAGACTGGTCTTGAAAGTTTATTTTGAATTGTTCATCTTGTGACTGTATCAGCAGCCTTTCTGTTGACGTTTTTGACAGGAATTTTGTTAAATACTCACATTTTTTTTTCCAATAAAACAAACCAGTGACCTTTAAATATTATATCCTATAATTTTTGTGAAGAAATTAGTCCTGGTTTTCATTTTTTCCTGTCAGTAAATGTAAAGACTGCCAGAGATCAAGAAAAGTGCTTCTAACTAGCCTGCATCTTGTCCATGCCCCCCCAACTTTGTGGTATTTTTAATGTCATTATGCCCTGCTCAGATTAGTTCCACAATTTGTACACCATATTGATTTATCCATCCATCCACGATCATGGCTTACATCCAAATTCTGTATTAACACTTTCCAAATATTAATTCATGATTATATGTAAAAAGGCATTGGCACACTAAAAGATCCAATTGTCCCCACCAACATCCAGTGCCTTTTTCCTCCTTTATTTATAAATCATGATAGTCATTGACAAAAATATGTACAACCCAAATACATTTTTAAAATTATTAGATTTTTGAGACAATTTATATTCTTAACAAACTCAGTAGGATTCTGACATCTAACGGTATTCCCTAGCAAGATAAACATGGCTTACAATAAGTTACTTGAGGCATGCTTGCTTTTATGTAACAATTGCCCAAACATACCCCTGGACTCATGAAGCTCCATGCAAGAATAAGGTTATTCTTGCACGGAGTGGTTCGTGTCCATTTAGCATAGCGGTGCACCTTGCATATGCATGAAGGGGGCGCTCCTATCTAAACTAAATGGATATGAACCAGGAATGATCTCAGGGGGTGTGTGTCAGTAGTGCCAGCACCTGAAACATGCCCCTTCACTCTGAAAATGCCATGCGGCACTTTCTGACATGGATGATTGCAAACTATATAATATTAGAGCCTGGCTCTAACATTATATAGTAAACGAGTATCCGCAGACGCTGAAATGTAAATGGCTAACATTTCAGTGTCCACAGACACAGAAAAAAAATACCACAAACACCTAGAAGGCAGCAGCCTTCAAGTGCACACCCCCAAATTTATGCACTCTTGCACTACATGCATGGAAGTAGTAGGGCAAGAGTAAAGGAATAAAAAACTGTAATAATATTTTTTTTCATGAAATAAATCAGAAGTTTAAGCACCACACAGCTTGTTTGCATGGAGCACTGCTATGCTTAGCCTGGCTGAAATCATGAAAATAATAGACAAGTGCTACTGTGATAGAAAACATCATTAAGTTGCTGTAGTGTAGTGGTACTGGAATGATATAGCATATAGAACATGCTTGATTCAAATCTCCCCCCGGCAAATTATTTTATAAACTTTTAAGAATGTGAATGATAGATGTCAATCATATGGCTCACGTATAGCACAGTAGGGGTGGGAATATGTAAAATATAAATATAAAAAATAATTTATAAATTTAATGAAAAAATAGATTTAAGCAATGCTGTGCTAGTGTAAGCATTGCTTACCTGCTATCAGCTCTGCTTAGCTGGTATAAACTTTGCTATGTGGATTTACATAGATCTAAGCATAGTGCAGCATATCAAAACTGGCCCATCAAGAAAAAGTGCAGAAAAACTGCCCTATTTTAACCGCACAGGCAGGAATACAGCCATAACCATTTGGGACTGCATACAGCAGGACCAAAATGGATGGCATTGCAGAAGGTGTGCACTTCCAAATGCAACGTCGGGGCATCCAGGAGTCCAGAGTAATGGTTGGGCTCCTAGCTAAAAACCATGACAGCAGGCTGCTGCAGGGCTAGTACCAGGGCTCGCTGTGCAAAGCGGAGGCCTGGGATCAGCTTGCACGTGATCTCACCAGTGCCACTGGCATATCCTGGACTGGTGACCAGGTACGTCATCACCATAATGACCTGAAGCAGAGGAGGGGTGCACTCTTGGACCAGTGGATCCAAGAAGCCTGAGTGCAGGATGTCCCACCTGTCTGTAAGTATGCAGTCTTATGTATCTCTAAGTATGGAAAAAGATCAATGGGTGACTGTGCAGGTGTAATTAATGTGTGATATCTCCCCATACAGCTGCTGTGGAGAGGTCCCAGAATGTGCAGGCTCATGCCCAGTGACTGGCCCGGCCGCATCGGCAGTATGGTGAGTACAGAATACCCCCTACTATTAGCAGTAAGAAATCAAAATTATAGCAATCGTAGTACTGCCTGTATATATAATTGCACTGTAAAAGTCAGGAATAAATGCCTGTGTCAGGCTGCCAGTGTTGCAATGGAGTACTCCAAGCAGCTGTGTAATAAAGATATCAGTAGCAAATAATGTACAATATGCCGGAGAGGAATATTAGAATATGTATGAGTGTGTCTGAGTGAACCTGCCAAGAAAGTGACATGTCAAGGTTACTGTAACAGTTAGAAATGAAAAGCATTCCCCTGTGCAGATCATGCAGGAATAGTAATTGTGGATTTCTGAGTCGTACTAAGATATGTATGTCGAAACTAATAAAGGTGATCCCAAACACTTGTGTGTGTCATCTCAGTTGTACCTGATAAATAGAAATGCGTATGTCCTGCAGAATGCACTAACTGAGGTGAACTGATTTAGCACTGCTTGTCTGCATACTTTAGAATAGGCAGGTCAAATAACTGGAAAAAAACAACAGTACATATTCCCAGCAGAATGTGTTTTACTTGTTTGACTGCCAGCATTGTCCTATGTTAACCTTTCAATTTCAGTTGTATGTAGCTGTGAATGTACTGAGAAATGTATAAGGCTAACAGGTGCAGACCTAAAACCTACACTGTGTACTCAGGAATCTAAATTGCAGTATGTAGTTGTAAAACAGTCAAATGTGCAATCCAGCTAATGTGCACGTTTCACAAACAGTGACACCAATATCTGTTGTGTATGCACAATTTGTACTGAAAATGGGAAACAAATAATGCAACGTCATAATGTACTGTGCACAAAAATATGTACTAGATAGAAATGTCACAAACAACACACAACACCTCCCCAATAGCTCAGTCTGATAAGGACTAGGCCTGCATTTCAATTTTGCACACACAGCATGGTTCGAAACCAGGGACCACCACTAACATCTCAGTCTGGTTCTACAGTTTTAAACTGCAATCTGAATAGAAAAAATAATGTACTGCAACACATGCATTTTCCATACAGGGCACACAGGTAAAGCAATCTGAATAGAAATACTAGTATGATGTGTGTAACTATGAAAGGTGTACAATTGCTGTGTTGATCAGCCCCAGTCCTACAAATTGATGCAAGCTAGACATCCACACTCTGCAGTCTGGCCGAGACAAGCCCCTCAAGTGTCACGCTGTCACAAATAGTTTCCCAAGTTGACAAGAAACCTGCACACAGAGAATGTCACAGTAGATGTATGTGAAAGACATAACACACAGTCCAGAGCCTGCAACTAATATGTGAATCTGAAATATGTGTGGAAACAGCAATGTAATGTGTACACAATTCATCTGCACAGCCCCACAGGTAAAGAAATTGATATAGGAACAGGTCTGATGTGTATAACTAAAATAAGGGTACAATTGTTCTGTTGATATCTACAGCTGTTGGTGTGCAGTAGCAGCCCCAGGGCCCAGGTAGATTGTAAGTACGGTCAGAATGTAGAGTAGTGTACTGACAAATATACTTGATAGCAGTTGTCAATTGAATCTGTTCCCTTCCCCACCACACAACTGATCCAGCCATCACACTGAAACCAACATGGGTATGTTCCTAAACAAACCTCTATTGTTAGGACTGTTGTTACATTTGGTTTCCATTGTTTAAACTGTGTGCATACTAATATTCCCTGTTGAATAATCATCTTATTGCCTGCCTGACATACCAATAAATGGCATGTTGTTGCAACCTTGAATTTCATTCCATATGTGCATGAGTTCTGTTTGCTAT
>NC_056735.1:595016883-595021883 GCF_019279795.1 Protopterus annectens | reverse complement strand
TGATTGTCTATAGCTGCACTGCATGCTGTTGAGTGTCATATGTCATGCTTGTTGACAGATGGGTAATGAGAGGTCTGTGTGTAATATCTTTGTGCAACCTCACCTGTAAGTGTGTGTGTGTGTGTGTGTGTGTGTGTGTGTGTGTGTGTGTGTGTGTGTGTGTGTGTGTGTGTGTGTGTGTGCAGTTAAGCAATGATGTACAGGTCTTAAAGTGCATGTCTTGTTTTCCCCTCATAGGTGGTGAGTTGGGTCAAGGTCCCTCCTGCAGGCAAACTGATGTTAGTGTCCATACAGACACTGACAATGATGATAGGTGTTTTGAGGCTCAGGCAGAGTTGTCAGGGGCTGAAGCTGTGCCATTATTTGACACCCCAATGTTATCCACCCCATCCCCGCACACAGTCACATTGCCTATACATACCCCATCAGCAGTGACCATAGATGAGGGACAGATGGTGGGTGGTGGCATGGGACATGACAGTGTGGTGTCTCTATGGCACATGTGTCTTGGACACAGCAATGATAGCTGGATGGCCGGTGGGGTACCACACAGGCAGATGTACAGGGGTGATCATAGGAGGGCTGCTGTTCTTCATGCCCCTGGCAGAAGTGCCACATCTGGTGTCACCAGACACATGTTTCGGGCTGTTGTGGAGGCGCAGGCACATATGCAATGGTATACCAGACAGGGTCTCAGGCTGCAGAGGGCTATTCATTCTGCTGTTATTGACCACATTCGTGATCTTGCAGGTGCCCACCATTATTTTGCAGAGGTCATGGATAGACGGTTAGGTGAGATCGTTGGAATCCTCGACCATGGAATGTGAGATGGCCACGTGGACATAGGCCAGTGACACCAACAGCTGGAGGTCGATGTGAACAGGCACGAAGTCAGAGCTGCTCCTGTAGTGGAAGTACCAGCTCCAGCACTGCAGGGGTGGGTGCTGTCCACACCACAACACAGCAGGCCACATGCATGTGACCCTGTATGGTCCCAAGAGGGACATGGGTCCAGTGGACATATGTCATCATCAGGGGAGAGTACCATATTGTGGCTCTTACCTGGTGGTGCCCATGGAACCCCTGGCAGGCACAGTTCTAGTGTCCATGGGTGGAGATGGTGAACTGCACACCCTGCCAGGTACAGTCTGCAGCTGTCCAACAAACCCCTGTATAGGTTAGCCACATGGCAGAACTGTGTGCATGCATACACACACACACATCACCAACACAGCTAGGGCAACCCCATACCTACACACACCACATCACAACAGCCCAATTAATAATTGAACCCCCTAACAAACACACATGATGTCAAATGAATGGCTCAGCCTAGGTCTCTGGCAAACCAACAATACACCCTGTGCATATGATGATACCTGTGCCACATCCCTGTCATCCATAACATAGATGCAGGGACAGGTTAATAGGGTTCTGATGCACAGGGTGACTGTACTAGGGTGTTCCAATATAATGCTGTGTAACATGTTCTCAGCACTAAAGTTTAATGTTTACATGTCAGGATGTGTAGCTGTCCAGCCATGCTGCATTATAGCTGTTATTAACACTGAGTGATTGTGGTCTCCATAATGTATTCCGTTTGTGTTGTAGGTGTCCATGTGTCAGCAGGATGTTGGTCTCCTGTTGTTTCCTACAAGGGGTATGGCACTGTGGTGAGACCTTGATTGTGTCATATCCTGGATACAGCTGAACATGTTACAGGTTTGTATAACAGTTACAGCATGTAACACATGCCTGATAGGTCTGGGGGTGTATACAGGTGAGTGTATGGTGGCTGATGTCAGCAGCCCTTCTACAGTGGACAATGGTAAGTGTACTAGGTGGTACACAACACATGTTTGTGTATAACACACACAGAGGCTTTGGTGTTGATGCAATACGCAGAGAATACTGTGCACATGGATGTATGTACTTTTGCAAGGAACCCATTTTATCCTATGTAATTCCACCAAGACAGAATAGGCACAACATCACTTTGGTAAGTACTCAGTCTGCTAGTTTAATGTTATTGACAATGGTACTGGCAGGGTATATGTCCCCTTCCCCAATGTAGTGCAATCCTCAACTTGGTAAACATAGGTGCTCTTGTGTGGGTGGCAGACCTACCCTTTGGAGGGTGTGGGGTGGTGTAGAACCACAGATAGTGTGATTGACAACTACTTAACCTGTTAACATGAACTGTACAGTATTACATCCAATTAAGCAGGGGGGGATACACTCAACAATAACCGCAATTATGGTGGCTGTGTCCACAAGATCCACACCCAGCTATATATACCAACCCCAGTATCGCTGTACATCTATGCAGTGGGGAAGAGGGCATTTACACATCTACTACTAGTTGTGATGGAATGAATTTCCACAGGATGATACCTGTGAAATGTTAGCATTTGCCAGGCAGTTCTTGGACAGATGACCTCCTGGGACATGTATATTCTGTAAACTGAAGTAGATCCCTTCACATACACACACACTCTTACTCAACAACACTGGGACTGGAACCCCTACCTAGGTATGTAGGACTACTGATGTGTGTGACCTTAATTGCACACACCACACAGCTTTTAGGATGAGGTGTGTTCCAGGTTACATGTTAAGTGGAGAACATCACCAGACCCTGTACAGTATGGTAATGGGGGATGTACTGGTTGTTTATGAACAATACATAGTGTGACATACCGTCATATGCACATTGACAAACACATAACAGTCATATACACATCTGAGAGACCTGGGCTTATCAGTGCTAACTACCTTGTCTGTGTGTCCATTCTGTTACAGATAAGTTGCACATGGCACATGCATCACTGGGCTGGATAGTGTAATCAGTTACCAGTATGGTTGATGGTGACAGTGGTCCGCATACAGTGGACCTTGGGACATGTACTGGGGTACCATGGTGTAAAGACAGTATATCCAGCACCCACACCCCACATTGGATATTGCACTCACTGAAACCCATGATAGTACTCTGACATACCCACCATCACACATTGACCAGGAGTGACATACAACCCCTTGTCTATCTCTAGAGTGCTACTACAGGGATATGCATCTATTGTACATGCCATGGGGATAGTAGGGTGATGATTTGTCATGGCTCTCCTACGGTCAGCAACATTACTATCCCTTATATTGTGTGGCAAGGTGTATTGTATTAGGAGAATGTGCCTTCTGATTGCTGTATCCTACAAATATACACACTTGCACACATACACACACTTGCCAGAACTCAGAGGATAACCCATGCCTATCAACCCATTTGTACAACAGTGTTGTGCTGATACTGCAAGCTCCAGGTAGCCCATAGGGTGAAGAGTATTTCAAGGTACATGTAATGTCCATTATAGCAGCAGCCATATCTAACTGGATATAGGACTATTGCATGAAAGTTCAATAGTCTGAATCCACAATAACTGAATGCACTTTAACGAAAGTGCTTTCACCGAAAAAGCGCTTTTGTTAAAGTGCGATCAAAAAATAAAAAAAAAACAAAAAACAATAAATCTTCTTTTATGCAAGGTTGCAAGCCCCCTGCACCCCCCATGTGGGGGGCTGGGCCCCCCACACCCCCCACTTTTATATTCTCACTCCGAGGTCGAACTACAGTGGGGAAAAGGGAATTCTCCCTTAACCGCACCGTAGTGCAACTGGAACAACCAGCATACATAACCGAAAGTGCTGTTTCGGTGAACAGCACTTTTGGTTATGTATGTTCGGTGATTGCTGTTTCAGCAGAAAGTGCCTTCGATGATCTGTACAGATCCAATCTAACTATGGCATTGGGGGGTGTGGTGGGTGTGTAGGGCCTCAGGGTATTATCAACTACAGGTCTGCAAACACACAGACACTGTTATTCTCCGTAATGCACACTGACACATTTGTCAGTACTGGGATCCATAGGTGCAGGTGTTCATAGGTGTGTATCAGGATATTGTCCATGGAGAGATGGGAAGAGTAGGGGATGGGTTTACAGTGGTATCATGCCACCTGGCATTTGTCAGCAGGCCATCTATCAACTGATGCCATGGAGGTGATCCTCAGGATGAGAGTTAAATGCAACAATCAATCATCTGGTTGCCTCTTGCAGAGGGCCTGTGAGGTGCTCCAGTTGACATGTATGCAACATGTATTATATAACATGGTCGGTGTCTGTCTTGGAGACCTGTACCCAAGCATGTTCTGTTGACTGTGGTAGTGTAATTAAGGTATCCATGGCATGTGGTGCATAGAGGGTGGGGATTCCCAGCTGTGGCATTCATAACACAGCTGGGTAGACATGTCAGTGTCACTCAAGTATAGATTGCCGGTAAGCAGCCAAGATGGATACCTGACATCTGCACATCTGTACAGAGAACAGACAGACATCAGCTAGCCAACTGGTTATGCATTAGGATGACTGTGTTGACAGATAGAAGTCTGACAAAAATTGGTATGCCATTACTACATGACATCAGCCCTCAATGACATGTCCTTTACACACAGTAGTCTACAGTTAATATTCACATTTCAGATCAATATCTAGTAGGAAATACTTAATGACACACATCTCACACACCAAGAACATGACAGTGAGGACTCAGAGTCCATCTTTGAATGCAGGGGTGATTGGTTCCAGTACTACAATCTGCAATCTACTCTTACTTGGGAAAGCACTGTCAACAGTAGTAAGGTAATGATACATTACATGCCAGTGTGACTGCATATAACCTGGGATACTACCCATGTATATAACACATTCAAATGAAAAAGAGTGTCGTACAAGCCGTATATACTCAGGTGTCTCAGACAGTAGACTCACACCTTGCTACTGTAATGACAGCACATAGATGCATGTTATGTACATGGAATTAAATACACATTAAAAATGTCATTACCCTGCTATTTTATCAGACTGGAATGTGATTAAGCTGCTCATAACTGCCTTAACTACTCTGTATTCAACAGCTCTTGTTCTGTCTGGCAGCAAAATAAACAGC
>NC_056735.1:594999383-595014383 GCF_019279795.1 Protopterus annectens | reverse complement strand
ATCAGCAGGCTTGCTAAAGTAGGACAATGGAAGGTGTAGTGACTGAGTCTGGCCTCAAAAGCATTGATCCCTACACACACAAAGAGTTTCACAGTTGCCACATTTGGGGTTAGAACTACTACCTAACTAGTACATTATACTATAGCATTATGCAGTTAAAACACGCACCATGGAGCTTATAGGGAGAGCCCTTCTCCAAAGGTGTATTTCAAGGTGAATGACATCAGCAGGCTTGCTAAAGTAGGGCAATGGAAAGTGTAGTGACTGTGAATGGCCTCAAAAGCATTAATCCCTACACACGTAAACACCCACAGAGTTTCACAGTTCCCATGTCTGGGATTACAACTCCTACAACAAACAAGCATACCTCTACAATGTCAGGTACTTTAATAAAAAAACAAAGCTCTCAGATGAAATATCCTTCGTCAGTGTCTTAAAACACTGAAGAAGGAAATTTCATCTGAAAGCTTTGTTTTTTATTAAAGTACCTGATGTTGTGGTGTTCTGCTAGTTTGTTGTTGCTTAAGCTGATTCATTTTGTACTTCTCCACCTCACCACCTTGTTCACCTTCTTTGGGGAATTGCAACTCCTACCTAACTAGTACATCATACTATAGCATTACGCAGTTATAGCACGTGCCACAAAGTTTATAGGGTTAGCCCTTCTCCAAAAGTGTATTTCAAGGTGAATGACATCAGCAGCCTTGCTAAAGTAGGGCAGTGGAAGGTGTAGTGACTGGGAATGGCCCCAAAAGCATTGATCCCTACACACACACACACACACACACACACACACACACACACACACACACACACACACACACACACACAGACTTTCAAAGTTGCCATGTCGGGGATTAGAATTCCTACCTAACTAGTACATCACACTATAGCATTATACAGTTATTGCATGTGCCACAGAGCTTATAGGGGATAATCCTTGTCCAAAGGGGTATTTCAAGGTAAATGATATCAGCAGGATAGCTAATGTAGGGCAATGGGGAGTGCAGTGTGTGTGAATGGGCCATAAACCATTCCTTTGGAAGAACACACACAACACTCAGTCACACAGAACTTTACATTTGACAGGACTGTGTATACAACTGCTAGATGAATAATGACTTGTACTGTCATGTTACACAGTTATCACAATCACCACAGGGCACTATAGTGCTGAGGACTACCAGAAGCAAATGTCTACAGTGATAAACATTTGCACATCATGTGATATTGGCTAATTGGATGTGCGCTTGGTGGGACAGGCCTCATGATGGGAAGCTCTTTGTCACTGTCTGTCTCTCTATTCCCCACATCTATGTTTGTGTATGTTTGACCTATTATAGTGTGTTGTCCTTGGATATATGTGTGGATTCCTATCCAATGTGTGTGCAAACCATGACTGGTGTGCAATGTGGAGTGTATGCACACACATCTGCGACTGACAGATATGTATAGTCCACTGTTGTTGCCAGACATGGGCTTCAAGTGTAGGAGCATGTCCAGTATGACCTTCTATATTGAATGTGTGAATCCATTCCAGGAGGTTGTACTCCAGTGCAGGCATTTGTGTTCTACACCTACAGCTAGAAAACTGTTTCGGCAGGATATCTGTAGATAGGTTGACAATATGGGGTCACAATGGGCAAAGGATAGTGGGATACTGTAAATAATTGTATCTGTGCTGCTTCTGCTGCATGGTTTTGGTGTTAGCAGAGATATTCAGATATATGTACTGTTTTACACTGTGATGTATTATGTCATCAACCACTGACAGATATACGTATTTGCTTGCAGTAATTTCCTGGGGAATACAAGATGAATGAAGCTGGGTCCAGTATTGTGGTCTGCAGCCTACATATTCTTGCACAATCATGCCATTCTGGAAGGGGATCTGCAGAGACTTGCTTATGGGTCTGTGTAAATGGTCCAGCACCTTGGTACTGTAGTGGCTGATAAACCCATGCTTGTACATCTATTGACATGACAGAATGGCCATATCCTGCTGTGACCATACCTCTCAGCTGTACAGATTCACAGAGGTTACCCAGAGGCAGGGCTCATATTTCTGGTCATTACCCCTTCACATTGTGGCTTACAAGCAGGTTTGTAGCTACCTATTCTTGTGTTTGCTGGCAGGGATAGTATGTGTACATATCAGAGTTTCAGACTTCACACACTCCATGTCATCCATGCTTCTACCCCCCCATTATTCTATCCTCTTCCTAACATTATGCATGTGACATCTGATAAGTATTCCTATAGTTATCACTTCATCCCAGCAGTATTTAAAGGTTGGTCCACAGTTCATGCAGCAGGACATGGTGGACATGCTACTGGGATTTGTCGACATGGCCTTGCATTTGTGTTCTGTGGACTGTGTTATGTCGTTATTTGGAACTCCATGAGATAACATACATTGGCAGTACAGGTGAGTCACAGGCCTTTGACAGAGGACTGTAGGGCATTTGGTAGTGATGCAGGCCATCTGCAGTAGACCAGTGCATTCTGTCACTCCTACAGTCCCAGGCTGCAAGCCACTGTATTCCCCTGGGGTGACAGGATGGATGTGCAAGGTGTTGATGGCAATAGTTTCTGTCCTTATTAATTCATTGATATGGATGCTGGCAGGGTGCTGCTTACAGCTAGGGACACACCTGCATGTGACACCTCTTCAGCATGCTGCATTCTGTGGGTATTCCCATACAGAAGTGGGGGTCATATTGTACTCATTCCCAGCAGCAGGGATATGACCTGTGAGGTATCTGTGGCTGATGGTGGGGTGAGCTGTGTGCATGTGTGCTAGGGAAGCTAGTTGCAGCTGACTCACAGATATAAGTGGGGCATTCCTCTTATGCTTTCTTGTGTGGGGACATCAGCGGTTTCTTAGTACTGCATAACTGTGCCTTTTGTGGTCTGCCAGTGTTTGGCCAGTATTCCATACTACACAGACAACTAATGTGCTGCAAACCTGTGTGTACAAATTCAAAGGTGTGTCCATTTGGCAGTAACATTTTATACACTCTCTGTCTAGGGTACTTCCACCTGTGTACTGTTTGTATGTCTGGGCCCACTTTCATGACATGTCCATCTTTAAGATGGTGATAGATATTAAATCGGAACAATTAGTATGGATTACTGCTGGATTGGGTCTTGCACTGCAGTTGTGAGAACTTGGCCCTGTCATCAACAGTACTGGCCATTGGCCACTGGGACACACTCCTCCATGCCTACATGCTGACCACTTTCACACAATATACAACACACAACAACCTAACACACAGAGCCCTGCATATTGTACACATACAACAATCTATACTGCTAATTTGGCCAGCTCAGATAATCTGTGCTCCACTGTTATTATACCCACACGTACATGTTACTAAATTTCTACATAGGATTGCGGGGGGAGGGGACACCTGAAAACTGTAAACATTTGCTTTGACTGTACTGGTCTTTCAGGTACTCTGTTGGCTTCCATTTCATTCTGAATTCTGACCTATCATCTAGACTAGAGGCATATCAGTTTAGTACAGTTCTTAGGTTTTATTGATCTACATTTCAGTTTCAGACTTCTTACCCTTCAGAAATAACATCCCACTGCCTGACCAGTTGTAGTCTGTCTGTGTAGGTCTGGAGGAGGGATGTTCTCCATTGCCATCAATCAGAGGCCTTAGCACAGCCTTTCTTTGTGGTTGTCTACAACTGTCCTGCTGGCTGAGGCTGTTGTTGGGTATGTGAGCCTCACTGACATGCATGTGTGTGACCTATGGACGCACATTTGGCCCACCACATGTCCTGCAGTGGGTTTTGTCACCTTGTCTAGTACTGCCTACTATGTTGACGCCAGTATTTGTTATGGATTTCATGCTGCCCATATAGGTGTCTATTATCTGCTGCCATCCCATTCAGCCACCCGATTCCCTTGCATGCTCACATCTGTACAGTAGATACAAGTAGCAGAACATACTACTCCATTCACCAATTGATAGTGAGAGTGACTTACCTTGTGGCTGTGCCAGTATTGAGGATGGTGTTGGAGGGCTGACTATGTTTGATGCACATAGTACATTCCCTATACATGGTTAAGCACAGGTAGTGCCATGTTTGGCATCCCTTTTGCTGTATGTGCAAGTCAGAGAGAGGTGTCATTTCTTAGGTTCCTACCATGTCAGTGTATGTGCTATGCATTCCCTCTTTGCCAAAGCATGGGCATACTGGGCACGCCTCCTTCTGCCGACATGGGCAGACTCAGGTTGTTCCTCCTACAAGTCACTTTGTGCCTGTGCTGGCCTTGGCGATGGTGGGGGGGGGGCTGTGTGGCCCTGCCCCATGCTGTTCCTGCTGCAGCTGTTTCCGCTGGATCATATTGTGTAGCATGGCACATAAAATGACAATTTGGGTACATGTAGCTGGAGAGTACTGCAAGGCTCCACCGGATATGTCCAGGTGCCAGAACTGTGACTTGAGCATCCCAAACACACGCTCTGTTTTGATTCTGGTCTGTGCATGTGCCTCATTATGGAGTTCTTGTTCAGGTGTGTGTGCATTTCTGATGGGTGTCATCAGCCACAGCTCCAGTGAGTAACCAGCATCCCCCACAAGGTGGCCATATGGGATGTCCCCATGGGGAAATCTCTGGTACAGCTGTGTCATATGCCAGACGTGGGAGATGTGATAGCTTCCAGGGCTGCCAGCATACACATTCATTATAATGCCCTGGACATTGCACACAACCTGGCAGTTGATGGAGGGGAAGCCCTTGCTGTTTATGTAGACCCTACCCTGCTCACCGGGTGGTGCTTTGATGTATATATCTGCGCAGTCTATAGCACCCACTACCTCAGGGTACTCTACTATTTGGTGGAAGAGACACATATTCCTGGTTAACACTTCATGGGTGTTGTGGAAATATATGTGCTCACCAGCATGTGCTGACATGGCATCCAGGAATTGGTGGAATACCCTGGATGCTGATGCCTATGAGATCCCCATGATATCCCCAGTTGGCCTTTGGAAGGTATTCTTAAGCCTACACATACCTTGGCATCCACTGGGATGGGTTCCCCTCTGTTGGCTCTGTGTGTGAGGTGTGTCTGGCACAGCTCAGCAATTTGCTCTAGGAGGTCCCTGTCCACCCTATAGCACTATAGCACTCCACTATCTCCAGCTCATGTAGCCCCTGGTAGGTTATCCTGGGTCTGTACACTCTTCTCCTTCTCCTCACTGTGGGTTGGTCATCAGCATTTTCATCCTCACCACACTCAGCCTCTTCTACATGTTGATTTATGAGAGCAAAAGCAGCCCCTATCATTTTGTTGCTTTTGTTGGTAAAATATCCCCACTTGTGTACACCGGTGGTGTAGAGTTTGTGGGAAAAACCAGAGGGAAAGGTGTTTGCATAGTTTATATTAGTGTGCTGGGCTGGGCTGCTGCCTGTGTAATTGGCTGGTTCTGATACATTTCACCTGCCAGCTATGCTAGTTCTCCTTGATTACCTTCCTACTGCTGTCTTCCCTTCCCATTTGCCTTTCTGTTTAAGCCACATGGTATGCCATGCAAGCACAGTGCTCAGATGTGAACAGAGCTGCTATTTTTTTGGGGGGGGTTGTTTGTTTTTCTTTTTGTTTAAAACCCGGTGCACGGCGCACCCACCCATTTGGGCAATGTAAAGATGGCTAGACAGCTTCAGACGCACCCCATACCTCAGCTGTACTTAGCTAAGTGCAAACACTGGCCACAGAGCTCCAATAAGCTTATAGCATACATGACACACCCCCTTATGTAGTCATTTAGCTCTTAGGCTTACACCATGGTCTTACTGCACCTACAAGGTTGGGTGCAAGCTAGCACTTAGGGGAAATCTGTGATTCAGTATCATTGCCCTCATTTGCACAGGATTAACTGCTAATGCATGGTTGCAAAACTGACAATCAGCCTTCCCCGTTATCAACCACCATTCCATGTTCTTGTTGTGTTATGCATGTCATTGACTATTATGGCAAAATTATGATTTTGGTTTAAAAGCTTATTTCCAGCTTTTTTTCTTTATGAGCCGATCCTGTTTGTGCACTGCTACCCTGCGCTTAAACGTCCAAAAATGGCCAACAAAAAAAGTAAAATTTTATAACTTTGTAATTATTTCTCATGCCTATGGCCATATATTTGGCCTTTGGCATGCCTAACCCTTCTAATACATGCATTTGTACAAGCTGCCATGCCTCCATTTTGTAGTATGCAGAAATGTATTCAGCTACTGGCTGAATACATTTCTGCAGTCTACACTATTCCTGCACGGAGATCTACCTGCTTCCTGGATCGCTAAATCACCTAATTTGCATGGTTTTCACCACCAAATGAGTTAATTAGCATACAGGGGCTGTGTCCATGCAGGAATAGTTCAGGAGCAGTCATGCACATCCTGGGAGCTAATTCCTAGATTGCACAACAGCCATATTGCCTTTAGCAGCTCTTGCACTATTCCTGCATGCCGTGCAGAGCTTGCTGAATCCTGGGGATTGTGTTTCAAGGTGGGAACTACATTTGTTCTGTTGTCTGCTTCATATAAAAAAGATGATCTACCGCTCACAATGTACTGTTTTTATCATTATTGTATCTCAACAGTTATTAGGAGCAATGTTCCACTCATCACCTGTCAATGATTGCTCTTTCTCCATACTGCTATAAGTTGAGACTGAGAATAATAAAAAAGTAGGATGGGGGTAAAGACCTGTCATGTGTAGGAAAATTTGTGATATGAGTGCAGATGTGTTCTATAATATAAAATAGATGGGATCAGTCAAGAGGGTCTATATTATATGAGCGAATTTCACAAATTGCAAACGCTCAAAATATTGAACATACCGGACCTCAAACTTCCTATTGTGGGGGGCTGCACCCCCCACAGCCCCCGCTAAATATATATTCCAACTCCATGATTGCACTACAGTGAGGAAAGGACAAATATCCCTTTCTTTACTGTACCGCGATCTCAGAAAAAACACTTTGAGGTCCAGTACGTTCGATATTATGAGCATTCGCAATTTGTGCAATTCACACATATGATATAGACCCCAGTCAAGATGGTTAAATATTTTCAACTTCTTAGATCAAAGCTAATAAGGCTAGAAATAATTAGCAAAAAGAGTTTCTGGTGCAATTTTTAGTTTGTCTTAATGAGACTAAACCAGATTGTTCAAAATGAATTTTATGAATATATGTATATAGCTATCTCTATCACTACATCTGTATTTATAATATCCTTATCTGTTTAAAAACTTTCATTTGTCTCTAGTGCTTGCTGTCTGGTAGGCTATTGTGTAAACTGAAACATCTCCTCTGTGTAATTATCTCTTGGCTAGTGGGGGCTGGTTCTTTTGTGTTCTTGTAAAAAAAAAAAAAAAAAGTTTCTGTCTTTTGCACACAGTGCAGACTAGAGAAGTTGTGACTGCAGCTGAGCTACAAAATATAAGTATCATCTTGATTTTTTTTGATTATTTTTACAGATTACTGTTTTACAATTTAATATATATAAAGCACTTTGTCTATTCAGTATCTTCACAAATCCTTATCTGTTTAAAAACTTTCATTTGTCTCTGTAGTGCTTGCTGTCTTGTAGGCTATTTGTCCCACCCTCCCTCCCTGTTGGTGTCTTGCTGTTATACTTGGTGGCTTTGCAGTTGCCCGCTCCTACTGTGACACACCTCCCAGTCTAGTGTCATTAGCTCATTCTGCTTAATACAGAGAGAACATTTGATAAGGCCTTCTGTTCCTCCTTTTTCCCTTTCAAAAAGTAAAACAAAACTTTTTTTTTTTCTCTTTCGCCTGAACCTTCTTGTGTTCTGACTGTCCTTCTCAAACATTTTGGAAATATACAGTATACTTCAGAGCATTTGTTATAACTGTATTTGCTATAACTGATTTAAGTCTTTTTTTCTGTTTTTTTGATTATTTACTGCTTAGCGACTGCATTTTAGCCTGTTTATACAGCTCTGCATTCTATTTAAACTGTTTTTGTGTTGATTAACTGTTTTGCACTTTTAAAAAGTTAGTTGTTGCTTAATTTTACCTGTAGGCTAACACACTCAAGTGCGCTAGCTGCTTAAAAGCATTTATAGCATTTACTGTCTGTTTTTCCTCTGTTTTCTGCAAAAAAGAAAGAAAAAAAAAAGAAAAAAAAAATCTTGTTTTCCCGCCTTACTGAACTAGAATAGTCTAGTCTTCAGAGTTTGCTGATCTCTGGGCTTTGTCTTGGTTCCTGTGCTATTCCATATCCTTATTTGGATAAAAGGAAGCGTCTTTGTTCACCAGTGGGAGTGGGGAGCACTGAGCGGCCTATTTGTCCCTAGAGGAGTGGTTTCCAGCCAGAAACTTGTAGTCTATTGGCCATTTTGGGTCAATTCCTAGCTCTTTTCAGCCCCCTGTAATAAAGCCCACTTTAGCGCGCTTTTTCGCTTGTATTCAACTCAGCACAGCTCCTCGTGGTGTCCTGTAGAGTTCTACAAGCAGCAGAGAGCAAAAGAGTGACTTTTTCCTGATTTAAGTATTTTTTTCTGGCTGTTTGATTATTTACTGCTTAGCGACTGCATTTTAGCCTGTTTATACAGCTCTGCATTCTATTTAAACTGTTTTTGTGTTGATTAACTGTTTTGCACTTTTAAAAAGTTAGTTGTTGCTTAATTTTACCTGTAGGCTAACACACTCAAGTGCGCTAGCCGCTTAAAAGCATTTATAGCATTTACTGTCTGTTTTTCCTCTGTTTTCTGTAAAAAAAAAAAAAAAAAAAATCTTGTTTTCCGACCTTACTGAACTAGAATAGTCCAGTCTTCAGAGTTTGTTGATCTCTGGGCTTTGGCTTGGTTCCTGTGCTATTCCATATCCTTATTTGGATAAAGGGAAGCTTCTTTGTTCACCAGTGGGAGTGGGGAGCACTGAGCAGCCTATTTGTCCCTAGAGCAGTGGTTCCAGCCAGAAACTTGTAGTCTATTGGCCATTTTGGGTCAATTCCTAGGTCTTTTCAACCCCCTGCTATAAAGCCCGCTTTAGCACGCTTTGGCGTGATTTAGCTGAGTTGCCCATAGAGCACCATCGGGCAGCCCGGTTAAACAAGGTTAAACTATTTCTGGCTCCGTAAAGTCTGCTCTTCAATTTTTCCCTTAGAACTTCTCTACTTGCAATCTAAACAGTCTATTCTCTATCTCAATAGCTCAGCACTTGCTCCTAAAGCATTTTTATATAGGTAAAGTACTTGTATACTAAACAAAGTACTACATTAGCCTAGAATCCCCTTGAGTACCCATTTCCCTATAGGTCCCTTCTGACTCAGTTACACAGCAAACTTTTTCACTTTTTCTAGCATGTCGAAGGGTCAGTTGCTAGCATCCTCTCCTGTTCACCTGGTGAATCTGGGCATCTTGAGGCAATGTTACAATTGCCTCATGTACACAGACAACCCACTCCTTCTCCCAAAAACACAAATACATGTGAGAGATGCAACTATATAGCCAAACTGGAGGCTGAGCTCTCTCAACTCAGGACTGGCAAGACCAGACAGGAGGAGAAGGAAACCACGCACACCACAAACCCAGTTTCACATAGAACTATCACAACTGCAAAACAAACACATAAACACACAAAGACATACTGGAGGCACTGATCAAAAATCTACCAAAACTACAGAGGCCTCCAAAGCAGACACCCAAGCAACTGCCACCTCAAGACATAAGACATGCAACACATAGTTCTCAAAGTCAGTGTGCTAAACAGTCACAGCCCTTAAGGCCAAACACAATGCCAGACACACTTGTTATAGGTGACTCCATAGTCAGACACACTGACGTCCCACTCACCAGACTGAACAAGGAAAAGATCACAGTTAGCTGCCTGTCAGGCGTTAGAATCCGCCACATAACACAAGCACTCAGGTCACTCCACAGCAAGTACAAGTATGACTCAGTCATTGTCCATGCCGGTGTGAACGACCTGAGACGTACCTCCCTGGACTGCATGAAAAGAGACATAGAGGAGCTCTCAGATTATGTAGCCCAGGCCGGTATGACCCTGACCCTGAGCAGTATCCTACCCTCACCAAGAATGATGTCACAATACAGAGACAAAATGATCAGCTTTAATAATTGGCTTAATTACTGGTGTCATTCTAAGGGGATCCAATGTCTGTCTGCCTGGGATGACATGCTTGACAAGCCACGCTGCTTCGCAAGGGACGGCTTGCACCTGTCACCCCTGGGCTTCCGGATATTGGCAAAGGCTCTTGCCACCCCATAGTGCCTTTTTAGGCAAGGCTCAAATGATAAACCTACCGCCCTAGAAAACAAAAATGGAGAAAAACTAAGGGTAATACTGCTCAATGCCAGAAGTCTAAACCTCAAGATGCACGTCCTCGAAGCCCTCCTCAGTATGGAGAACATCGATGTTTGTGCTGTGACTGAAACCTGGTTCAAGGCTCCTGAGAGCACCCCAGCACTATCAGGTTATACCTCATATCATGTGTTCCGGCCCCAAAATCCGAACCGAACTACAAAAGGAGGGGGAGTATCCATATTCATAAAGGATACCCACACCTCCAGGTTAGTGGCAACGCACGAAGCATCGGAGACCATCCAGGTGCAATTAACCATAGGTAAAACTGCCCTACAGTTTGTAACATGCCACAGACCACCTTCTCAAACTCAGGAAACCCACACAGCCTTACTGAAGACACTGGAGAGTATAAATGTCTCTCCAAACACCATCATATTGGGTGACTTCAACTACCCAAACATAGACTGGGAACATTACTCAAGCCCCAACACCCTAGCCCAAAGGTTCCTTGAGTTCATAAACTCAAATGCTATGGAACAACTAGTCACCATTCCCACAAGAGGAGAAAATATACTAGACCTGATCATCACAAACATGGGGACAAAATGCTCCACACCGGAAGTATATCCCTCATTGGTGAGATCAGACCATAAATTAATCTCACTGGAGATCCACATCCCACCCCACCCCCAGCAAAAAAGACCACAGTGAAGAACTTCTCAAAAGCAAACTTCACACTTCTTAAGACTGGAGTGGTATCCTTCAAGGCCCCCGAGCCAGTGGAAACCACAACCCACGCTGCTGAAACCCTTACAAATGCCTTCTACGAGCACCTCCAGGAATGTATGGCTCAAGCAATCCCTAATAAAATCAAGACCTTTTCCACCAAAGGCAGGCGCCCGGTCTGGTGGACTCCAGCCATAAACAAACTCTACAGCAAGAGGAGAAAGCTACTACATGACAGAGCAAAATCCCTAAATGAGAAGGCATCTCTGATCAATACTAGCAAAAAACTACGATCACTCATAAAATCATCCAAGGCCAACTTTGAGAGAAAAATCGCTAATGACACAAAAGACAATCATAAAGCCTTCTTTAGCTATGTTAGAAACCTGGGTGGAAACTCCCAGATATGCTCAGAATTAGTCCAAAATGATAAAAAAATCACTGAACCCACAGACATTGCCAACATACTGGCAGACAGGTTCAGTGCAAATTTCTCCCCTCCCTTCCCCCCAAAAGGAGAAATATCTATCCCACTAGAGTCTAGCCTCCCAAACATCTCAGATGCCCAGGTGAGAGCTGCTCTCTCTAAAGCAAAAAACACAGCATCAATGGGACCGGACGGTGTCCCGGGCTGTGTGCTACATGAACTCAATGAGGAACTAAACCCACACATAAGGCTGCTGTTTAATCTTAGCCTTACTACAGGATACATACCCAAAGAATGGCGGACGGCAACTGTGGTCCCACTCCACAAAGGCGGTGCTTCTACGGACCCTGGAAATTACCGCCCCATAAGCTTGACGAGCCTTGTCTGCAAAGCTATGGAGAGGATCATAATGGAACTCATAAATAAAGACATTGGGGACCTACAGACACTGGATCCTACCCAATTTGGCTTTGTCAAGGGCAGATCCTGCCTCTTGAACTTGGTCGACTTTTTCGAAACAGTCACTAAGGCCATTGATGAGGGTAAGGCAGTTCACACAGCCTACCTCGACCTAGCAAAAGCATTCGACACAATACCCCACTCCGGCATCATAGAAAAGCTCACCAGCTTAGATGTAAACCCATATGTCACAAGATGGGTTGCAAACTGGCTCAAGGACAGAACACACAGGGTTAGAGTTGCTGGTGCCATGTCAGACTCTAAGCCGGTCATGAGCGGTGTCCCACAGGGCTCAGTCCTGGGCCCCCTCTTGTTCGGCATTTATTTTTCTGAAGTGCAGGCAAACATAGGGGGATTGTGGCTGACAAAATTTGCAGATGACTGCAAACTGGGCACCATAATTGACACTCCATCAGACACAGACATCCTCCTGAAAGGTCTCATAGAAATGGATAACTGGTGCCAGAGCCATGGCCTTAAGCTAAATGCCAAAAATGTATAGTCATACCCTTTGGGAAAAACAAGGTAACCCCTAATTACCACATAGGTGGTAATCCATTAAACACAGAAGAAGTTATCAGGGACCTGGGGACCCAAGTTGACAGTAACCTCTCTTTTGACACTCACATTGCCAAAGTGGTTAGGAAGACCTTCTACATTGCCCACCTGATCATGAAGGGATTCACATCCAGATCAGGAGAGGTCATTGTACCCTGTACTCTTCACTTATCAGACCAATGATTGAGTACAACGCCCCATTCGAATGTACCTTACCCGACACCTGCAGCAGTTGGAAAGACCCCAAAAGTTCCTCACCAAAAGGATAAAGGGGCTCAAACATATGTCATACGATGCCCGACTGAAGAAACTCCAGCTCTATTCAGTCGCATACCGCCTGCTCAGAGGTGATCTGTGCCTGACATACAAGGCCATGTCCAACCCGGAATTAATGGACATGCTCCACCTCAAAAATCCAAATCCACCAGAGCCACGAGAGCAAGAGACTTAAACCTCAACACAGATATAAATAGGATGTGCTGGAGGGACAGATTCATCACCCAGAGACTCCCTACACTATGGAACAGAATCCCAGTCCATGTGAGGCAGAGCCCCTCACTGACTCTGTTCAAGAGAAATCTTGACGAGTGGATGGGAGATCGTAGGTTTACCCCGGGAATCATCTCTGTATCACTGCTGGACAGAGGCACAGCAAACTAATGGGTATAGTATTCTCATCCTAAGGGGTGGTGAAAGCCACACACACTCTGGCTAGGCTTATAAATGCCCTAGGGCAGATAGCCTAGTATGAACCTATGAACCTATGAACCTATAGATATGTATATGTGTGTGTGTGTGTGTGTGTGTGTGTGTGTGTGTGTGTGTGTGTGTGTGTGTGTGTGTGTGTGTGCAGTTACTTTGCTCAAAATTCCCAAATGTTGGCATCTGTTTTGTCAACACACTTTGGCTAACAAAGGAGATGATCGACAGATGTGCAGGATTGACATTCAGCAGTCTTGGGTAATATGCCCCTTCACTGGGGTATTGTGCATTCTCCAATTTAGTATATATAACTAGCAGATGTGGTGGACTTTTACTATGCATGCTGAGGTGATTTTCCTCACACATGTATAGAGTCCTGTGAATGTTTGCATTGTTGAGATTTTTTGGTCAATGTTATTGTCATTAACATTTGGGACTTTCAAAAATAGGAAGTGCGCACACACACACACACACACACACACACACACACACACACACATACATACACAAAAATAAACAGACATAGATAGATAGATAGATAGATAGATAGATAGATAGATGGACAGATAGATAAGAATAATCTGGGTCTAATTGGGTGAGTCAAGGGATGTTTTGTATACTTATGTAATATAGTAATTAAGAAAATATTTCATGCAATTGAACACTGTTGTTTCAAATAAAAATTCCACAGCAAAGTGAATAAAGATTTTTCTTGTTGATAGATATTTATAAAATTAGCATGTAAAGACATCCATACCACCTACTTTACAACACAGAATAATTACATAATCTAGTTTCAATTACAGAGGAGAGTTATCTAATGCAAATTTTTCTTCTGCTAATATCCTAATTTTGAAATTATTTAACAAATGCTGACTTTGTATAGTGCTTTACAGAAAATTTACTGCAAGGTTGTTTGCAAAAATGCAATATTTCACAGTTGTGAAAGCATTTCTTATTTGTATCAAGATCTCATAGAATTGAATATTCCAGTCATTGTTAGTTATTTGAGCAAATTTTTCTAAAATAAAGTAGATGAGAATGTCTCACATTTTCCAAGATTTTGATAATGAATTTAATATGATGATAAGCTGATAGTTAGCTAAAGTATACAAAATGGCCAAAAGTTTCTCATACGCTGTTATATGATACCATATTGGATGCAATATTCTGTTTAATAATTGCAATTTTTACTCAACATTTTCATAAGAAGCAGAACACAAGAAAAAAGTCTACAGCAAAAATGATAGCAAAAGAAGAAAACAATCAAAATAATGTGAATAGCAACACTGAACTTAACATCTGTATAAGTAGTCCATTTTGAAACTGTCAGATAGATATATCTTTATCTCTGTCTATGTCAGCTATATACTGTCTATATATTCCATCTACATAACTATACCTATGTCTCTATACATAATCATATAACATGTCATATTATAATTAAATAAGGGATTGTGAATGTATCATAACTGACCAAATTAACTATGATATCAAAATTTCTATTGGCCAACATCAATTTTGTTGTGTCAGGAGTAGACCTCGTGTGGTGAATCTAGTGAACATCTTTGACAGGGTTATGCAGTCATTAGCCTGTAGGCAAGCTGTCCAAAGAGTGTACCATGATCTCACCAAAGCATTTGATACCATACCATATGTAAATATAATAAGGTAGCTGATGAAGCTACAGATTGCAGCAAAAACAACCACAGAGTTTCCAAACATGGCAAATACGATCTTTGCTTTGTTTTGTTGATTCTTTTATTCTAAAAAATACAAACAGGTAAGTGCTTTCACGGACAACAAACTCC
>NC_056735.1:594951883-594994383 GCF_019279795.1 Protopterus annectens | reverse complement strand
GCAAGCAAGGTGACAGTCTGAATTCCTGCTTTAACACTGGAGATTTGCTAATACTACTGGCTTGCTGGCTTGTCACATTTCATAGACTGCAGCAGCAAGGCTGCTACCTATTTTTTATTAATATCTTGCTATGTTCTGGCAAGCCATGCACTTGGAGAAGAGGTAAAGAGTATTATGTCTTCAAATATCTCATACATTGTTTACCTGGATACATTGTAACATGGCATTTCACATCTCCAACCTCCACAGAGTTCAGGAATTGCTCCTCAGTTAAATGGACATTCTCTACCAGAAAAAAAGTGAGTTATTCTCCAAGAATATTATGAATATATGTCACATGTTAATATTTATACTACTAATTTGAACCAGAATGTATTCATATGGTACTTCATGGCAGCAAATGAGAGAATCCAGAATACTGAAAATATATTTGCACTGAGAGTTGGTGTCCAGGCTAGCACTATTTACCAGTTATTTACATTTTATATCCATTAAATGTACAAATATACATGTAAATCATAATTAATACAAATTTCTCAAAAATGGACATTGTGACATTTATGTAACTGCTTAGCAGCTAATTGAAGATCACATCTGCACAGTCACACTTATAGTTTGTGTCTATCTGCTTTGGTTAGAGAGATGTTAATAACTTTTTATAATTATAATAGTAATTTTTAGGTTTGAACTAATTATTTGTTCAATATATAACCACCATCATGTCTGGCTGATATATTAATATCATCATTGAGAATAGTGTATACTGAAGAATTTTCATAGTTTAATTCTTTTATAATTTCTACATTTCTAAAAATGTATACATTTGTTTGCAGGTAGATTGCAAAACTGTATTTTTAGGAATTTAACTCAGGTTAAAGCAGTCTAGCCAATAATTCTGCAGGTGTCAAGAGGTGTGAAATTCCAGCCAAGCCAGTTGTTAATGAGTTCAAAAATATATAATAATTGTCACAGCAATTCGCCCTATTGTTTTCCCAATATTCTAACCTTTTTCTTATCACATTCCTCACCTTCTCTATGAGGAACTCTTTTCCTGTCAAAAATATAATCAGAGATAACAGACTCCCTTGCTTACTAGTCTCGCTCTCCCTAGATTTGCCCTCTCTTATGTCCCTAATTTACCCACAATGTAATTCATGGTCTCTCATATAAACCTCTGTAATCTCTTGCCCTCTCCTACCACTTGTCCCAAAATATTGAATAGAAAGTCCCAAAATACGCTATTAGAAATGTTTTGTATATCCATCAAAGCCACATACACTCTTTCTCACACTATTTTCCCCTCTCAATTTACAAAATTCAACAACATGTTCTAATACTTTGCAGATATTCTCCATTTAACAAAGCACACCTGTTCATCCACAGTCACTGCAAGCAAACAATTCTCCAGCATTTTTCTAACATCCTATGAAATATTTTGGCATCTGCATGTTTTACTTATCTTGACCTCTAGTTCCCTAGCCCATTCTTTCCCCCCCTTAGTCTTATATAAAACCATAACTTTTGACTTATACATAAACCCTGATGATTACCTATTTTTCTAATGTGATTAAACACCCTTGCCAATTAATCCTTAATCTGGAAGGCTATTCTTTTTATAAAACTCATTTGGAAATCTATCTATTCCTCCAGCCTTTCTTCTCATTATGTACATAATTGCTACAAATACCTTCCTGTTTTATCCTTAAAATATCATTAACACTATCCCTTCTATGCTTTCTCGTCTCAGAACCATTTATAAACATTTTTCTTCCACATATGCACTTATCACAACAATGCACCTTCTTTCCCCTTTTGCACAAATTTCTCCCTAATGACTTCTCATCTTCAGCATCTCTCCATTCTTCATCTTCAACTACTGTAACAATGCCACCTCTGCTTTTTTTTTTCTAATGAAACAACTAATTATCCCCTCTTTTTCTTCATCAGATTATCACCAAAGAAGATGACTGCCCTAGAACCCATCATCTTGCCCTGTCTAGATATTTAATCATCTAACTCACATTTCTCTTGTTCTCTACTCTGTTCTCAAAAAAAAAAAAAAAGATTTAGAAACTCTTAATTGTATATATTATTACTTGTTGTTCATTGCTGTGCCTATTTGTCTGTAACATTAAAAAAAATGCCTATATTTTCTTCCACATCCCAGAACAAACAAAATGTATTCCTTAATTCTCTAATCTTTTACCACTTTCCCCATTCAGTCCCCAGGATTCAGCAAGCTCTGCATGGTGTGCAGGAATAGTGCAAGAGCTGCTGCACGTAATATGGCCGACGAGTGATCCCGGAACAAGCTCCATGGATGTGCACGATTGCTCCTACACTATTCCTGCATGGACACCACTGCTATATGCTAATTACCTCATTTGCTGGTGAAAACCATGCAAATGACGTGAATTAGTGATCCAGGAAGCAGGCAGGCATCTGTGCAGGAACATTGTAACCTGAAAAATGTATTTGGTTACTAACCGAATACATTTCTGCAAATTATAAAATGGAGGCATGACAACTCCAAAGAAAGCATGTATTCAATGTAGTAGGCATGTCAATGGCCATATATATGGCCACTGTCATGGGAAATAGTTCCAAAATTATAAAAAATTACTTTTATTTTTTGGGGGCTGATTTCAGCTGTTTAAGCATAGGGCAGTGGTGCACAAATGGGATTGGCCTGAAAATATGAAAAAAAGTTGGAAATAAGCTTTTAAATCCAAATCAGCATTTTGCCATGATAGTCAATGGCATGCATAAGACAACAATACCAGGGAATATTGGTTGCAAGAGGGAAGGCTCAGTGTGAGTGTGGTAAATATGAATTAGCATTCTGTTTTATGCAAATGAGGGGATTGATACTAAATCACATAATTCCTCTCAGTGTTAGCTTGCACCCACCATGTAGGTGCAGCAACACCATGGTATAAGTATTAGAGGTAAATGACCTCATAAGGGGGAGTGTCATGCATGATGTAAGCTTACTGGAGCTCTGTGGCCCGTGTTTGACCTTAGCTAAGCACAGCTAAGGAAGGGGGTGCGTCTGAGGCTGCCTAACAGTGTTTACATTGCCGAAATGGGCGTGTGCACTGCACATAGGGTTTTTAACAAACAAAAAAAAACACAGGAAATAGCAGCTCTGTTCACATCTGAGCACTGGATGTGCGTGGCACACCTCCGGGCTTAAACGGGAAGGCAATGGGAAGGGAAAACAGCAGTATGAAGGCAATCAAGGAGAACCAGCATAGCTGGCAGGTGAAATGTATCAGTATCAGCCAATTACACAGGCAGCAGCCCAGCCCAGCACACTACTATACACTATGCAAACACATTTCACTCTGTTTTTTCCCACAAACTCTACATCACTGGTGTACACAGATGGGGAAATTTTACCTGACAAAACTAACAAAATGTTAGGGGCTGCTGTTGCTCTCATACATCAATATGTGGAAGAGACTGAGGTTGATGAAGATGTGAATGCTGATGACCAACCCACAGTGAGGAGGAGGAGAAGAGTGTACAGACCCAGGGTAACCGACCAGTGGCTACATGAGATGGAGATAGTGGAGCGCTGTTGGGTGGACAGGGACATTCTACAGCAAACTGTTGAGCTGTGCCAGCCATGCCTCACACACAGAACCAACAGAGGGGAACCCATCACAGTGGATACCAAGGTATGTGTAGGCTTAAGAATACTAGCCACAGGTACCTTCCAAAGACCAACTGGAGATATCATGGGGATCTTACAAGCATTAGCATCCAGGGTACTCCACCAGTTTCTGGATGCCATGTCAGCACATGCCGGTGAGCACATATATTTCCTCAACACCCAGGAGGTGTTGACCATCAATATGCATCTCTTCCACGAAATAGCAGAATACCCTGAGGTAATGGGTGCTATAGACTGCACACACATACACATCAAATCCCCACCCGGCGTGTGGGGTAGGGTCTACATAAACTACAAGAGTGTCCCCTCCATCAACTGCCAGGTCATGTGCAATGCCCAGGGCATTACCTTGAATGTGTGTGCTGGCAGCCCTGGAAGCTGTCACAACTCCCACATCTGGCATATGACACAGCTAAACCAGACATTTTCCAGTGGGGACATCCCATATGGCAATCAAGTGGGGGATGCTGGTTACGCACTGGAGCCATGGCTGATGACACCCATCAGAAATGCACACACACCCAAACAAGAACTCCATAATGAGGCACATGCATAAACCAGAATCATAATAGAGTATGTGTTTGGGATGCTCAAGTCATGGTTCCGCTGCCTGGACATATCCGGTGGAGCCTTGCAGTACTCTCCAGCTACATGTGCACAGACGTTCATTGTATGCGCCATGTTACACAATATGATCCTGCGGAAAAAGCTGCAGCAGGAACAGCACGGGGCAAGGCCACACAGCAACCCACCATTGCCAAGGCCATCACAGGCACAGAGGGACTCAGAGGAGGAACAATCTGAGTCTGCCCATGTAGGCAGAAAGAGGCATGCCCAGTATGCCAAGGCTTTGGCAAAGAGGCAACACATAGCACATACATGGACACGGTAGGGACCAAGAGAATGACACCTCTCTCTGACTCGCATCTACAGTAAAACAGATGCCAAACATGAAACTACCTGTACGTTACCATGTATTGGGAGTGTACTATGTGCATCCAACATAGTCAGCCCTCCAGCGTCGTCCTCAGAACTGGCAGCCACAAGGTAAGTCACTCTTCCTATCAGTTGCTGAATGGAGTAGTATGTTCTGCTAGTTGTATCTATGGTATGGACGTGAGCATGCAAGGGAATTGGGTGGCTGAATGGCATGGCAGCAGATAGTTAGCACCTATATGGGCAGCATTAAATCCATAACAAATACTGGTGTCAACAAAGTAGGCAGTATTAGACAAGGTAACAAATCCCACTGCAGCACATGTGATGGCCCAAATGTGTGTACATAGGACACAAACATGCATGTCAGTGAGGCTCACATATCCAACACCAGTCTCAGCCAGCAGGACAGGTGTAGATGACCATAAAGAAAGGCTGTGCTAAGGCCTCCAATTGATGGCAATGGTAAACAGCCCCCCTCCAGACCTACACAGACAGACTACAACAGGTCTGGCAGTTGTATGTTAGTTCTGAAGGGTAAGAAGTCTGAAACTGAAATGTATGTCAATAAAACCTAAGATCTGTACTCTACTGATATGCCTCTAGTCTGCATGATAGGTCAGAATACAAAATGAAGTGGAAGCCAACAGAGTACCTGAAATACCAGTACAGTCATAGCAAATGTTTACAGTTGTTAGGTGTGCCTCCCCCCACAATCCTATGTAAAAATGCAGTAACATGCACGTGTGGGAGTAATAACATTGGAGCGCAGATTACCTGAGCTGGCCCAGTTTACAGGACAGATTGTTGCATGTGTACAATATGCAGGGGTCCATGTGTTAGGTTGTTGTGTGTTCAATATTGTCTGGAAGTGGTCAGCATGTAGGTATGGAGGGTTGTGTCTCTGTGGCCTATGGCCAGTACTGTTGAACACAGGGCCATGTTCCAACAACTGCAGTGCCAACCACAATGCATCTCAGCAATACCCATGTCAGCAGTTGTCCATACTCACTGTCCAGTTGTCAATATCTATCACCATCTGAAAGATGGACATGCCATGAATTTGGGCCCAGACATACACACAGTACCCAGGATGAAGTACCCTAGACAGAGTACATAAAATGTAACTGTCAACTGCACACACCTTTGGAATTGTCCATACAGGTTAACAGCACATTAGTTGTATGTGTAGTATGGAATGCAGATGTAGTCTGGCAAATCACTGGCAGACCACAAAAGGCACAGTTATGAAGTAATGAGAGACTGCTTATGTCCCCGCACAAGGCAGCATAAGGGGAATGTCCCAGGTATATTTGTGAGTCAGCTGCAAGAAGCTTCCACATCACACATGCACTCAGCTCACCCCACCATCAGACACAGGTTTATCACAGGTCATATCCCTGCTGTGGGGGATGAGTACATTATGACCCCCACTTCTGTATGGGAATACCCACAGAATGCAGCATGATGAAGAGGTGCCCCATGCAGGTGTGTCCCTAGCTGTAAGCAGCACCCTGCCAGTATCCAGACCAATGGATTAATATGGATAGAAACTATTGCCATTAACACTTTGCACACTTACCCTGTCACCCCAAGGGAATTCAGTGGCTCGCAGCCTGGGACTGTAGGATTGACAGAATGCAGTGGCCTGCTACAGATGGCCTGCATCACTACCAAATGCCCTACAGTCCTCTGTCAAAGGCCTGTGCCTCACCCATACTGCCAATGTATGTTATCACATGGGGTCCCAACTAACAACATAACACAGTCCACAGAATAAAAATGCAACTCCATGTTGACAAATCCCAGTATCATGCCCACAATGTCCTAATGCATTAACTGTGGACCAACCCCTAAATACCATTGGGATGAAGGGACAACTATAGGGATACTTCTCTGATATTGCTTGCATAATAAGAGGATAGAATAACAGAGTGAGGGGGGTACAGAAGCATGGACATCATGGAGTGAGTGAAGTCTGAAACTCTGGTGTGTGCTCATACTACATCTGCCTGCAAACCCAGTAATGGGTGGCTACAAACCTGCTTGTAAACCATAATGTGAAGGGGAACTGACAAGATATATGATTCCTGCCTTTGGGTAACCTGTGTGAAACTGTACAGCTGAGAGGTATGGCCACAGCAGGATATGGCCATTCTGTTACATTGATATATGTACAAGCAGCAGGATCCTCAGCCACCACAGTACCAAGGTGTTGGACCATTTACACAGACCCATCAGCAAGTGTCTGCAGCTACCCCTCCAGAATGGCATGAGTGCGCAAGAATATGTAGGCTGCAGATCACAATACTGGACACAGCTTCATTCATCTTGTATTTCCCAGGAAATAACTTTGAGCAATTAAGTATATCTTTCAGTAGCTGATGACATAATACACCACAGTGTAAAACAGTACATATGTCTGAATATCTCTGCTAACACCAACTATGTAACACAAGCAGCACAGACACAATAGTTACAGTATCCCACTATCTGTCACCCATTGTGACTCCACATTGTCAACCTGTCTACAGATATCCTGCAGAAACAGGTTGCTAGCTGTAGGTGTAGAACACCAAATCCAGGACTGTAGTACAACCTACCTGGAATGGATTCACGCACTCAATGCAGAAGGTCATACTGGGCATGCTCCTACACTTAGAGAAATGAAGCCCATGTCTGACAACACAGTGGACTATACATATCTGTCAGTTGCATATGCCTAGAGAAATGAAGCCCATGTCTGACAACACAGTGGACTATACATATCTGTCAGTTGCATATGCCTGTGCACACACACACCACATTGTACACCATTCATGCTTAGCACACACACATTGGATAGGAATACTCACACATATCCAAGGCCAACACACTATAATATGTCAAACATACACGCACACACAGATGTGGGGAAGAGTGAGACAGACAGTGACATAGATATTTCCATCATGAGGCCTGTCCCACCCACCGCACATCCAATTGGCCAGTATCACATGATGTGCTGATGTCAATCACTATAAACACTGCTTTTGGTAGCCCTCAGCACTATAGTGTCCGTGGTGCTTGTGATAACTGTGTACCACAACAGTACAAATCAGTATTCATCTAGCATTTGTATACCTAGTCCTGTGAAATGTAAAGTTGTGTATGACTGAGTCTTTTGTGTGTATTTCCAGAGGAATGGTTTATAGCCCATTCACACACACTGCACTTCCCATTGCCCATGTTAGCACTCCTGACGATGTCAGTCACTTTGAAATAACCCTCTGGCCAAGTCTCACCTCTATAAGCTGTGTGGCGCTTGCCATATGTGTGTAATACTGTAGTGCCAAAAAACAGTTAGGTAGGCGTTCTAATCCCAAACATGCCAACTGTGTATGTGTGTGTGTGGAGATGAATTATTTTGAGGCCATTCACAGTCAGTACACCTCCCATTGCCCTACTTTAGAAAGCCTGCTGATGTCAGTCACCTTGAAATAACCCTTTGGACAAATGCCAGCCCTATAAGCTCCATGGCACTTGTGATAACTGCATAATGCTATAGTGTAGCATATTAGGTAGGATCTAATCGCAGACATGGCAACTGTGAAACTCTGTGTGTGTCTGTGGAGACGAATGACTTTGAGGCAATTCACAGTCAGTATACCTCCCATTGCCCTACTTTACCAAATCTGCTGATGTCATTCACCTTGAAATAACCCTTTGGATAAGTGCGAGCCCCATAAGCTCCATGGCACTTGCAGTAACTGCGTAATGCTGTAGTGTAGCATACTACTTAGGTAGGCATTCTAATCCCAGACATAGGAACTGTGAAACTTGCATGTGTGTGTGTGTGTGTGTGTGTGTGTGTGTGTGTGTGTGTGTGTGTGTGTGTGTGTGTGTGTGTGTGTGTGTGTGTGTGCAGATGAATGATTTTGAGGCCATTCACAGTCACTACACCTCCCATCGCCATACTTTAGCAAGCCTGCTGATGTCTGTCACCTTGAAATAACCCTTTGGACAAATGCCAACCCCATAAGCTCAGTGGCGCTTGCGATAACTGCGTAATACTGTAGTGTAACATACTAGTTAGGTAGGAGTTCTAATCCCTGAGATAGCAACTATGAAACTGTGTGTGTTTGTGTGAGAGAGTGTGTGTGTTTTTGATAATATCTGATTTTATGGACATTCACATTTACTACTCCCCCCTTACCCCTCCTTTAGCACTGCTGCTGATGTTAGTCATCTTCAAAGATACCTGTGGAGAGCTCTCCAAAATTTAAGCTCCATGGCACGTGCCATAAATGCTTAACTATGTAGTAGCAGTAACTACATAGGTATGGGTTTTTATCTTGTCTGTGGCAAGTGTCTGTGTGTGTTCATATGTATATCTGTACCTCAATGATTTTGACCCCATTTACAGCCAGTACACATCTCAGAGCCTGACTTTAGCAGTCCTGCAGATATCATTCACCTTAGAAGTACCTGTTGCCAACCCTAAACCATATCAGGTTAGTGGTGCATGTGGTAAATGCATAACATAATGGTCCTGAAAGATTGTTAGATAGAGGTTTGAACCTCACCCCTGGCAAAAGTAAATGTGTGTGTAGGGAAAAGTTATTTGTGGGATATCTCATCCACTACATCACCTAATGCCAGCTGGTGATGTTCCTCACCTTAGAAGTACTATGGGACAATATCCATCCTATAAGCTCTGTGGTGCATGGGATAAATGGAGTACACTATAGTAGCAATACATAGCTAGGTATGGTTTTGAATCTCAGTACTGACAAGTGTGTGTGTCTGTCATCAGTGTCTTGTGTAGACATTGCTGTGATTGTGTAATAACAGGATGGTTTGCATCTCAGTACTGGCAAGTGTGTGTGTCTGTCATCAGTGTCCTGTGCAGAGGTTGCTGTAATTGTGGGGTGGATTTTGTTAAATTATTATGTTGAGGACCTAGTATATGTCACAATGTCCCCCTTACAAGGACAATAGATGTCAAACACCAGAGAGGCTGGTGGAGACAATCCATAGCCCTACATGTGACATTATGGATTGGTGAACAATATAGGCAACCCTTCTAATTACTCAGAGAATACTCACCACCCACGTCTCATACACAAACACACTTGGCCAGGCAACAACCACTAGATTGGTAGTTCCCTGCATATTGCCTCACAGATAGTAACCATGGTGTGATCGCAGTGGACTACATGCCTGTTGACCACAACAGTGCCACTGACATCAGAAAGTACTTTGATGTGTTACATCTCCTGACTGAGTGTGTGTTATCCAGCAAGTAAAAGGACATGGCACCCTGTTCCATCTCTGCAGTAGGCAAATAAATGCTTACAGTGGCCCTTTTGCTATGTTCCCCACTGGATACCTGTAACAACTGTAGAGCCTGCAAACGTAATCCACAAAGGGAATGCCATGCCTTATACACATCCCCTGTATGGACAGATGCCACTAACTCCACTAAATACCTGTATCATGCTGTCAATGTAGGTGCAAGCACAACCTCAGTTACATAGCCAGGTCTCACTAAATGAGGTCAGGAATGCTACATCAGAAGATAACAATCTGTCCACACAACATACCCCAGAGACCTCAAGTACACTTCCACACATCAAAGAACATGCATGTGGGACATGTGCACAACCCAGACACTGTCCATGTTATGGAATATAGATCACATACATGGGAAGCAGTGCACATCACTTGCCACCCACAATAGTAACCCAGATGAGTGGATGGTGAATACAATACTCACCTCTGGGGACCTCTCTAGAGACTACACCCCTGAGCCACACTGGAGATTATTGTCATGTGTCCTGATGCCAAGGTTTTCCCTTTGCCTAGCCTTATACAGTCTGCAGACCCATTCACCTACTACACACCTGTGAAGCAATGAACCTATGCATTTCAGTACTGGCAAGTGTGTGTGTGTGTGTGTGTGTGTGTGTGTGTGTGTGTGTGTACATGTGTGTGTGCATGTGTGTGCATGTGTGTGTGTGCATGAGTGTGTATGTGTGTATATTGGGTCATTTCCTGTCTTTTCCAGCCCCCTGCTATAAAGCACGCTTTAGCATGATTTAGCCGATTTAGCGGAGTTGCTACTGTTGCACACTAGGGCAGCACCGGTTAAGCAGGTTTAAACTATTCGGGCTACCTAAAGTCCACTCTTCAAATTTTCCCTTAAAACTACCTTCCTCGAACTATACTACTGATCTAATCAGCGTATCCTATAATTAAAAAGATCATCTCTACTTGACTCCAAGTAGACTTTTCTCTATCTGTTAAACGTAGCACTTGCTCCTACAGTACTTATTACCTTGATACGGCACTCTTGTCATAGATAGTACCCCAAAAAGGCAACCCCCCCATTTCTCGGTCACCCACGTCCCCGGAATCTTTTTAAAGTTTTTGTCTATTCCTTCTAGCATGTCGAGGGATCAGTTGCTAGTGTCCTCTCCTGCTCAGCTGGTGAACCTGGGAATATTGAGGCAATGTTACAATTGCCTCATGTACACTGACAACCCTCTCCTCCCACAAAACACAAATACATGAGAGATGCAACTATAATGGCCAAACTGGAGGCTGAGCTCTCTCAACATAGGACTGGCAAGACCAGTCAGGAGGAGAAGGTTACCACACACACTATAGACCCAGTCTCACATATTACCATTACAACCTCAAATCATACACATAAACACACAAAGACATACTGAGGCTCTGATCAAAAATCTACCAAAACAGCAGAGGCCACCAAAGCAGACACCCAAACAACCACCACCTCAGAACACAACACCTGCAACACATAGACCTCACAGTCAGAATGTCAAACAGTCACAGCCCTTAAGGCCAAACACAATGCCAGACACACTAGTCATTGGTGACTCCATAGTCAGACACACTGGCGTCCGCTCACCAGACTGAGTAAGGAGAAGGTCACAGTAAGCTGCCTGTCGGGCTAGAATCCACCACATAGCAAGCACTCAGGTCTCTCAACAGCAGGTACAAATATGACTCAGTCATTGTACACACTGGTGTAAGCGACCTGAGGCACTCCTCCTTGGACTACATGAAAAGAGACATTGAGGAGCTCTCTGATTATGTAGCCCAGACAGGTATGACCCTGACCTTGAGCAGTATCCTACCTTCACCAAGAATGATGCCACAATACAGAGATAAGATGATCAGCTTTAACAATTGGCTTAAACACTGGTGTCATTCAAAGGGGATCCAGTGTCTGTCTGCCTGGGATGACATGCTGGACAAGCCACGCTGCTTAAGGGACGGCTTGCACCTGTCACCTGGGATTCCGGATATTGGCAAAGGCTCTTGCCACCCCATAGTGCCTTTTTAGGCAAGGCTCAAATTCTAAACCTACCACCCTAGAACACAAAAAGGAAAAAACTAAGGGTAATGCTGCTCAATGCCAGAAGTCTAAATCTCAAAATGCACACTCGAGGCCCTTCTCAGTATGGAGAACATCGATGTCTGTGCTGTGACAGAAACCTGGTTCAAGGCTCCTGAGAGCACCCCAGCTATCAGGTTTTACCTCATATCATGCGTTCCGGCCCCAAAATCTGGACAATACCAAGAAAGGAGGGGTATCCATATTCATCAAGGACACCCACACCTCAAGACTGGTGGCAACGCACGATGCATCAGAGACCATCCAGGTGTAATTAACCATAGGCAAGACTGCTCTGCAAATTGTAGCATGTTACAGGCCACCCTCACAAACTCAGGAACCTCACATGGCCTTCCTGAAAACACTAGAGGGGATAAATGTATCACCAAACACCATCATACTAGGTGACTTCAATTACCCTAATATAGACTGAGAACACTACTTAAGCCCAAACACCCTAGCCCAAAAGTTCCTGGAATTCATAAACTCAAATGCCATGGAACAACTAGTCACCATCCCCACAAGAGGAGATAACATACTTGATCTCATCATCACGAACATGGGAGCACAATGTTCAACACCGGAGGTGTACCCCTCACTGGTGAGATCAGACCACAAACTAATCTTGCTGGAGGTCCTCATCCCACCCCCACCTGAAATAAAAAGACCACAGTAAAGAACTTCTCAAAAGCCGACTTCACACTTCTAAGACTAGTGTGGTCTCCTTTAAGGCCCCGAGCTGGCGAAAACAGTACTCAAGCCACTGAATCACTTACAAATGCCTTCTACCAGCACCTGCAGGACTGCATGGATAAGGCAATCCCAAGCAAACAAAGACTCTTTGTACCAAAGGCAAGCGTCCAGTCTGGTGGACCCCAGCCATAAACAAACTCTACAACAAAGGAGGAAGCTACTACAAGATAGAGCAAAATCCTTAAAAGGTAAGACACCCTTGATCACTATAAGTAAAAACTAAGAGCTCTCATAAAATCATCCAAAGCAAATTTCGAGAGAAAAATAGCTAAAGACTCAAAAGACAATCATAAGGCCTTCTTTAGCTATGTTAGAAACCTGGGAGGAAACTCCCAGATATGCTCAGAGCTAGTTCAAAATGATGTGAAGATTACTGATCCTACAGACATTGCCAACATACTGGCTGACAGGTTCAGTGCAAACTTCTCCCCTCCCCAAAGGAGAGATATCTATACCAAACGATTGCAGCCCCCAAACATCTCCAGCCCAAGTGAGAACTGCTCTCTCCAAAGCAAAAACACAGCATCCATGGGACCTGATGGTGTCCCCGGCTGTGTGCTCCATGAACTCAATGAGAATTAAACCCACAGCTAGGACAGCTGTTTAATCAAAGTCTTACCTCTGGATACGTACCCGCACTGCAACTGTGGTACCACTTCACAAAGGCGGTGCCTCCACCGACCCTGGAAATTACCGCCCATTAGCTTGACAAGCCTTATCTGCAAAGCCATGGAGAGGATCATAATGGACCTCATAAATAAAGACATAGGGAATTTGCAGACTTTGGATCCAACCCAGTTTGGCTTTGTCAAAGGCAGATCATGCCTTTTAAACTTGGTTGACTTTTGAAACAGTCACCAAAGCCATTGATGAGGTGAAGGCAGTCCATACAGCCTACCTCGATCTGGCTAAGGCCTTGATACAATACCCCATTCGGGTATCATTGAAAAACTCATCAGCTTAAATGTCAACCCATACATCACAAGATGGGTTGCAAACTGGCTGAGTGACAGAACCCACAGGGTCAGAGCTGCTGGCGCCATGTCAGACTCAAAGCCTGTCACAAGTGGTGTCCCACAGGGCTCAGTCCTGGGCCCACTCTTGTTTGACATCTACTTTTCGAAGTACAAGCAAACACAGGAGGGTTATGGCTGACAAAGTTTGCAGATGACTGCAAACTGGGCCATAGTAGAAAACACATCTGACACAGATATCCTTCAGAAGGGTCTCACAGAAGCGGATAACTGGTGCCAGAGCCACGGCCTAAAGTTAAATGCCAAAAATGCATAGTCATACCCTTGGAAAAACAAGGTTACCCCTAGCTACCAAATAGGTGGCAATCCACTGAGCACAGAAGAAGTTATCAGGGACCTGGGGACCCAGGTTGATAGTAGTCTGTCATTCGACACCCATGTAGCTAAAGTAGTTAGGAAGACCTTCTACATTGCCCACCTTATCATGAAGGGATTCTCATCTAGATCAAGGGAGGTCATAGTCTCCTTTACTCATCACTCATCAGACCAATGATTGAGTATAATGCCCCATTCGAATGTATCTGACCCGACACTTGCAGCAGCTGGAGAGGCCACAAAAGTTCCTCACCAAAAGGATAAAGGGTCTCAAAATCTGTCCTATGCTGCCCGACTGAAAGAACTCCAGCTCTATTCAGTCGCACCGCTTGCTCAGAGGTGACCTTTGCCTAACATACAAGGCCATGTCAAACCCAGATTTGATGAATATGCTTCACCTCAAAAATCTAGATCCATCAGAGCCACAAGGGCGGAGACTTAAACCTTGACACGGCTATTAATAGGGCGTGCTGGAGGGATAGATTCATCACCCAAAGACTCCCTATGCTGTGGAACAAAATCCGGTACATGTGAGGCAGAGCACCTCGCTGGCCTTGTTCAAGAGAAATCTTGACCAATGGATGGGAGATCGCAGATATACCCCAGGGATTACCTCAGTGTCACTGCTCAACAGAGGCACAGCAAAATAATGGGTATAGTTCCCCATACTAAAGGGGTGGCGTAAGCCACAAAACAATGGGCTAGGCTTGTAAATGCCCTCGGGCAGATAGCCTAGTATGAACCTATGAACCTATGAACCTATATGTGTGTTGAGATGAATGATTTTGAAGACATTCACACTCACTACACATCCCATTGCCCTACTTTACCATGCCTGCTGATGTCATTCACCTTGAAATAATCCTTTGGCAATGTTTCAGCCCTATAAGCTCTGTGGCACTTGCAATAACTATGTAATACTGTACTGTGGCAAACTAGTAAGGTAGGAGTTCTAATCTTGATCCTGCCACCTGTGATAATGTGTGTGTTTCTCTGAAAGAATGTGCGTCTATCTTCATTGACACCTGGTTTTGTGGAGATTCATACTTACTACACTTCCTTACCCCTCCTTTAGCACTGTTGCTGATGTCACTCACCTTCAAATATACCTTTGGATAGCTCTCCAACATGTAAGCTCTGTGGCGTGTGCAATAACTGTGTAACACTGTAATAGCAATACATATTTAGGTAAAGGATTGAAACTCAGTACTGATAAGTGTGTGTTTGTGTGTGTGTCACCAGTGTCCTGTTGGGGTGATTGTATAATGACAGGATACATTGCAGTGTGGGTTTTCTTACATCATTATATTGAGGACCTATTTGCCCCAATCTCCACATTACAAGGCCAACAGTTTTCAAACACTGTAGAAGATGTTGTAGACAATCCTCAGCCATAAATGTGTACAGCCATGTGCAATTGCTATGTGACAGTATGGATTAGTAAACAAAATAGGCAACCGTTATAATACCCAAATACCACTCTCCACCCATGGTTAATACACAAACACGCTTGACTCTTACTCTTTTACTCCCTTCCTTTCTTACTTTGTCTCTGTCTCTGTCTCTCTCTCCCTCTCTTGTGGATGTGGAAAAGTACATCTGTTTTGCATAGGCAGCAGCTTGTTTTTGTAAGTAATGCTCATGATCAGCTGATGACCTGTACACAAATTGCAGTCCCCCACTTGCTAATTGCATGTGAAACAGCTGTGGTATCATTCTTATAGCCAATTGCATGGAAACACACTCCTATAACTAAGCACTTCATGTGGGAGTTGGCCCTTTTCCTTCACTGTGAGCAGGACTTAATGTGAGTGTCTAACAAACAGCATCACAGAGGGTAGTTGGAAATACCTTTTACAACATACACTGTGTAGACAGGCCAACAAACAGGAGGGGGATGTTCCAGACATGGGGTCAGAATGTATGTATTGCTTTTCTACATTTGAAATAATGTTGGTTTAACAGGGTTTGTGTGGATATGGCTGTTCTACACGATTTAAAGTCTGGCATGACAATGTTATGCGGTTGAGGAAACTCTCACCTGTAGGGCTATCTGCAGACTAGCCAGAGTTTGGAGTCTTACATGTGATGTGTTACTCACATATTTCCTATCCTTAGAAATGCAATAGCATACTCTGATGATTGCAGTCAGTACATGATGACCTCTATGTGAGTTACTGACTTCATATCCCTCAGAAGAGATATGTCACAACAAACCCTGTTACACCAGGAATTTTCATAGTTTATCACAGCAGTATGTAAATATTGGCCCTGTGTTTGTGCCTCTGTCTCCCAAGTCTGTCACCCTTTGTCCATATGTCACACAATAAGAGGTGCATATGTATAGTATATAATTGTTTACTGACATCATACCTGATAAAGTAGTGAAATATCAGACTGCTAGACATGTTATGTATAATAAGCCTTATATTTGAGTACAAAACCTGGACAGTCTGTTATAGCCTGTACAGTAGTGAGGTCTGTGTACTTATGGTGATTGTTGACAGTGTCAGTATTGTGGAGCAGTGTATTGTGAATATGTTACTTGACCTGTGTACAGGCAGTGGTAGGTGTCAGTGTTCTTGGTCCTGTTCTATCTGATGTTGCATGCTGCTTTAGTTTCTGGTACCCTATCAGCGTATATATTTGTAGGGCCAGACTGAGACATGTCCCATACCACAATCAGGCATCAGACTATACTGTGTATTGGGTGAGTGTGTGTAGGGTTAGTGTGTGAGTGGCAAATATGAGGATGGTTTTGTTCACACAGCCCATGCCCTGTACTAATTAGGCTTACCATAATGTGACTGAGACTGTGTTGAGATTGGTTGTGGGTATGCACTTTCACACTGGTGTCTGTTACTCCATGCTGTTACATACCTGTAGTGCCTACTATATTTGCAAGTACATGTGTATTCCCCCATAGGAAACTTGGGTCAGTGTTGTAGCAGTCTGCCTGTAGTATAAACATTGCTTTGTGACATGCCTAGCAGCTCAGTGTATTTACCTAGTGTGATATGTCCAGATATTTGTCAGATGTACTGTTGCTTGGCCACCATAAGTGTTGTGTATTTCTGAAAAAGCAGTGGGATGCTGTGAAGATGTATGTCACAAACTATTGGGAAGTATGTGGGCTTGGGACCTCTGCTCCTCCAGTTAATATGTGTTAGGACAGACAGGAGGGTGTGAATGCATTAAACTGTGTGAGCTTATCTATTCCAGTATTTGTGTGATATCCCCATTTCATGGCTGTAAACATCCCCTCTGTCAGGCTTGGTCCACTCATCTTGCACTAAGGAGTTCTGTGCATACTTCTGGACTGACCAGATTGTGTCAAACTGTCCACATTTATTGGTCATATCTCTGCTGTATTCCACAGGATCATTACAGTGATTTGTGAGGTACTTCACTATGACGATCTTATGATATCTGTCAGTAACTGATGGCATACATGTCAGTATCAGAAGTGACTTCCTACACAACATGTCTGTTGACACAACCCCTGTTACTGTAGCAACATTCTACATTTATACCTGCAATACTTACATTACATTCCCTTGCACTAAGAGGTTGTGACTATTGTTGCTGAGGTATTACTCCACTACATTTTATGGGCATATGTTACACACACACACACACACACACACACACACACACACACACACACACACACACACACACACACACACACACACATATGTGTGTGCATGTGTGTGTGTGTGTGTGTGTATGTACATATATATTTATATCTACATATATATATATATATATATATATATATATATATATATATATATATATATATATATATATATATATATATATATCCATATCCTTGTTATGTGTAAACATGAGTGTTGTATATACCTTACCAGATGTATCCCACCATATTTATCTGATATGTGTATATTTAGATATAAAAACATGACTGATTCTACACTATTTTCACTTACAAGTACTAAAGAATTGTAACAGGCAAAGCAGTTGTTCACTACTATTCAGTATGTGTACTGAATGCTATATTTGAAAAAAAAACAACAAACATCTTCACAGCTCTGATGGCTTAGTGGTTACTTGCTGTGACTGTAGTGTATAGGGACCTTAGTTCAAGCCCTGCAAGGGCTGTTTATTTTGTTGCTAGGCAGAATAAGGACTGTTGGATACAGAGTGGTTAAGGCAGTTTTGAGCAGCTTTAAGCGGGTTTGCGTGGGTTTGAGTGAAGCTAAGCAGTGCTAACATACGGTTAAATGAAAATGCACTTACACCATGTAGGCTTTTCTTACCACTGCACAAATCTGCTTAGCATTTACATTTAAGCAATGCTTACACCTGCTAAACATAGCTCAGCTCTAGTAACCAGTGATCACATTCCAGTCTGATAAAATAGCAGTGTGATGACATCTTTAATAAGTGTATTTAATTCCTTGTACATAACATGCTTCTATGTGTTGTCATTACAGTAGCAAGGGGTTTGAGTATACTGTATGGGACACCTGAGTATACATGGCTAGTATAACAATCGTTTGTCTTTGTGTGTCATACATGGGCAGTATCCCAGGTTATATGCAGTCACACTTGCATGTATTGTATCATTACGTTACTACTTTTAACAGTGCTTTTCCAAGTAAGAGTAGATTGCAGATTGTAGTACTGGAACCATACACTCCTGCATGCAAAACTGGACTCTGAGTACTGACTATCGTGTTCTTGGTGTGTGAGCTGTATGTTATTAAGTATCGGCTACTGGATATTGATCTGATATGTGGATATTAACTGTAGACTTCTGTGTGTTTAGGACATGTCATTGAGGGCTGCTGTCATGTAGTAATGGCATACCTATCTGACATGTCTGCCCAGCTCTGTTATGAATGCCATAGCTAGGAAACCCCACCCTGTATGCACCACATGTCATGGATATCTCAACCAGACTACCACAATCAACCAAACATGCTTGGGAACAGGTCTCTAACCCAGACACTGGTCATGTTATGCAATATATGTTGCATACATGTCAATTGTAGCACCTCATTGGCCCTCTGCAAGAGAAAACCAGAAGATTGGATGTTGAATTTAACTGTCACCATGAGGATCACTCAAGTGGCATCAGTCGATAGATGACCTGCTGACAAATGTCAGGTGGCATGATACCAGTGTACCCACATGCCCTACTCTTCTCATCTCTTCATGGACATTAGCCTGGTACACACCTAGGAACACCTGCACCTATGGACCTCAGTACTGACAAATGTGTCAGTGTGAATTACTGAGAATAACAGTATCTGTGTGTTTGTAAACTTGTAGTTGACAATACCCTGAGGGCCTTCTCATCCACTACACCCCCCCATTGCCATACTTAAAAATGGTTGTTGCTGTAATTGATTTAAATGTACCTTGTTACATTCTTCACCCTATGGGCATAACACTGTTCTACAATGGGTAGATAGGTGTGGGTTACCCTCTGAGTCCTTTCAAGTGTGTGTATGTGTATGAGTGTTTATATTTGTAGGAGACAGCTTTCTGAGGCCATAATTTTAAATACAATAAACCTTGCCATACATTATAAGGGATAGTGATGTTGCTGACATTAGGAGAGCCATGACAAACCCTCACCCTACTATCCCTGTGGCATGTGCTATAAATGCATATCCCTGTAGTAGCACTGATTAGATAGACAATGGATTGTATTGCAGTCGTGGTCAATGTATGATTGTGGATATGTCAGAACATTATCATGGGTTTCAGTGATTATAATATCCAATGTGGGGTGTGGGTGCTGGGTATACAGTCTTTACACCATGGTACCACCAGTACATGTCTCAAGGTCCACTGTATGAGGACCGCTGTCCCCATCAACCATACAGGTAAATGATTACACTATCCAGCCCAATGATGCATGTGCTGTGTGCAAATTCTCTGTAACAGAATGGACTCACTGACAAGATAGTTAGCACTGCTAAACCCAGGTCTGTCAGATGTGTCTATGACTGTTACGTGTTTGTCAATGTGTATATGCACATTGACAAACAATGAGCATTTCTCCCCGGGCCTCCGCTGAAAACAGGCTCTGTGGAACCTAGTCGGACTTTCCCGGTCAACAATTGATAAATAAATAAATAATAAATAAATAAATATGACAGTATGTCATACTATGTAATGTTCATTAATACCCAGTACATCCCCATTAACATACTCTACAAGGCCTGGTGATATTCTTCACTTAACAAGAAACTCGGGACACACCCCATACTAAAAGGTCTGTGGTGTGTGCAATTATGGCCAAACACATTAGTAGCAATAAGTACCTAGGTAGGGTTTCTACTCTCAGTATTGCCAAGTAAGTGTGTGTGTGTGTGTGTGTGTGTGTGTGTGTGTGTGTGTGTGTGTGTGTGTGTGTGTGTGTGTTTGAAGGGATTTACTTCAGTTTGTAGAAAATACATGTCCCAGGAGATCATTTGTTTGAGAACTAACTGGCAAAAGCTAACATTTCAAAGCCATCCTCTTGTGGAAATTCATTCCATCAAAACTAGTAGTAGATGTCTAAATGGCCTCTTCCCCACTGTACAGCTGTACAGCGATACTGGAGTTAGTATATATAGTTGCATGTGGTTGTTGTGGGCACATCCACCCACATTGGGGTTATTGTTGTGTGTATCCCCCACTTAGTCTGCTGTTATACTGTACAGTTTATGTTAACAGGTTAAGTAGTTGTTAATCACACTATGTGTGGTTCTACACCACTCCACACCCTCCAAAGTGGGGGGCTGTGCCACCCACACCAGCACACCTATGTTTATCAACTCCAGGATTGCACTACATTGGGGAAGAGGACATATACCCTGCCAGTACCATCGTCAATGACATTAAACTGGCAGACTGATTATTTATTTATGTGATGTTTTGCCTATTTGGTCTTGGTGGGATTACATAGGCCAAAATGAGTTCACTGCGAAATTAAGCGCATTCATGTGTACAGTATTCTCTGCATATTGCATCAACACCAAAGCCTGTGTGTGTGTGTGTGTGTGTGTGTGTGTGTGTGTGTGTGTGTGTGTGTGTGTGTGTGTGTGTGTGTATGTGTGAGTTAGTCAAAAACATTTGGTGAGTGCCACCCAGTACACATACCATTGTCCACTGTAGAAGAGCTGCTGACATCAGCCACCATTCACTGACCTGTATACACCCCTCAGACCTATCAGCCATGAGGCACATGCAGTAACTGTTATACAGATCTGTTACTTGTGTTCAGCTGTACCCAGGATATGACACAGTCAATGTGTCACCACAGTGTCATACCCCTTGTAGGAAAGGACACCAGACCAACATCCTGCTTACACATAGACACCTGAAACACAAACTGAATACATTATGCAGACCACAATCAGTGTTAGTAACAGCTATAATGCATCATGGCTGGAAAGCTACACACCCTGACATGTAAGCATTAAACATTCCAGCTGAAAACATGTTAAACAGCATTACATTGCTAAACATTAATACATTCACCCTGTGCATCAGAACCATATTATCATGTCCCTGCATCAATTGTATGGATGACAGGGATGTGGCACAGGTATCATCATATGCACATGGTGTGTTTTGGGTTTGCCAGAGACCTAGGTTGAGCCATTTGGTTGACATCATGTGTGTGTGTGTGTGTGTGTGTGTGTGTGTGTGTGTGTGTGTGTGTGTGTGTGTGTGTGTGTGTGTGTGTGTGTGTGTTAGGCAGTTCTTTATCAACTGGGCTGTGCAGATGCAGTGTGTGTAGGTATGGAGGTGCCCTAGCTGTGTTGGTGATGTGTGTGTGTGTATGTATGTATGCACACAGTTCTGCCATGTGGCTGCCCTATATAGGGGTTTGTTGGACAGCTGCAGACCATACATGGCAGGGTATACAGTTCACTGTGTCTGCCAGGTGTTCCATTAGCACTACCAGGTAGAAGCCCAGATATGTTACTCTCCCCTGATGATGACAAATGTCCGCTGGATCTGCGTCCCTGTTGGGACTGGCAAGGACCACAAGCATGTGGCTTGCTGCATTGTGGTGTGGACAGCAGCCCCCCTTGCAGTGTTGGTGCTGGTACTGCCACTGTGGGAGTGGCTGTGACTTGTCGCATGTCCACGTAGACCTCCACCTGTTGGTGCTGCTGACCTACGTCCACATGGCTGATGCCCTACTCCCACCATATGCTCTAACACAGACATCACTAGGTTGAGGATTCCCACCATCTCACCTAACCATCTATCCAGGACCTCTGTAAAATAACAGTGGGCACCTGCAAGATCATGGATGTTGTCAAGTACAGCAGAATGAGCAACCTTCTGGAGCCTCAGACTCTGGTGTAATGTTCCATACATGCCTGTGCCTCCATGATGATTCTGATGACACCTGCTGTGACATTTCTGCCAAGGACATGATGGCCAGCAGCCCTCCAACAAGGACCCTTGTACATCTGCCTGTGTGGTACCTCACCAGTCATCCAGCTATGGCTGCTGTGTAGAGACACACTTGCCATAGTCCCCACACTGTTCTGTCCCATGCCACCACCCCGCCAATTGTCCATTATCTATGGCCACTGGTGATGGGGTATGCATGGGGATTGTGACTGCATGCGGGGATGGGGTGGATAAACATGAGATGGCAACCGATGGCACAGCTTCAGCCCCTGACAACCCTGCCTGTGCCTCACCATACCTATCATCACTGTCAGAGTCTATATGGATACTAACATCAGTCTGCTTGCAGGAAGGACCCTGACCCACCTCGCTACCTGTGAGGGGAAAAAAATGTAATTTAAGACCTGTACATTATTGATTACCTCTACATACATACACATACACACACACACACACACACACACACACACACACACACACACACACACACACACACACTTACAGGTGAGGTGGCACAAAGATATTACACAGACCTCTCATTACCCAACAGTCAACATGCATGACATATGGCACTCAACAGCATGCACTGCAGCTATACTCAGGCCTTGTTACCAACATTATAAATTTCTGTGATGCATGAGTTGTGTCAGTAGGTGATGCCCCTTCCCCTGGAACACCCTTAGTACAATGGTGTGTTGCAGCACCTGTTAAGTGAACTACAGCAGTCACTATTCCTGGAAGGGGTATACTAGCATAGCCAATCTTCACTTGCCATTATTTGGTCACTCTGCCCTACAAATGTCCTCCAACTCTGCCGGATTGCAAGGTCAGCTCATGTGCACAGCCCTTGGAGGTCACACAGTGCCTTCATTTTTGCTGTGGCATCAGGGTTATGTCTGGCACAATTCATGACCTTGACTGTGTTCAGATACAGCCATTCTTAATGAGCTTTGGATGTATGCTTCAGTTCACTGTTATGTTTCAGGATGGCACCCCTCCCCATCCTCAGCCTTATTGCAGAAGCTTGACAACTATGGGGCACACATGAGTGTCATTTTGCAGTGTTCCAAATTCAGAATGCCATGCCTAACAGCCTAGTTCTTGCTAATGAACAGCAAACCTAAAGGTGTACACTGGCACCAGCAGGGTAAAAATGGGGATGGTGGGCCTGAGGTGGAGTGAGGTGTTGCTTGTGCACCACATGTATCTTTATTAATACTGGCTGTAGGTTTCAGCCTTGGTGACAGTACACCATTACACATTGCAACACATGCCTTTGGGAGACTTGATGTTATGCATATGGTACCTGCAGAGAGCCCTGGATGATGTTTCCTTTGGAACAACTCTTCCATCTGATTACCCTAACCCATAGGCCACACTTATGCAGATTCCAGGTGAATGTTGACACAGGTACTGGACAGGCAGTACTTGCTGGACATTCCTGCAAGTCCCTCAGTGTTGCGGCATGTTTCTGGGCAGCCTCTGTGACCAGTTTGCAACATATGTTGTCATCTGTGTTTGATGGCCATCTGTTTATTTTCTACATTAATGTTGTCCCATACTTCATAGTCACATACATGACTGTCTGCACTGTTTGCCATGGTATATGAAATAATGAGGTAAGGCTACTTCTCCCACTCCTGAGTGCAACCTTTTGGATATGGGATCCATTCCATGGTTTGTAAGATGTGTGCAAGCCATGGCTTCTGTTACAGGTGAGTGAGCACATGTTATGGACACACTTCTTGGACAGCAGACCATTACTTGGTGTGACATTGAGGCCCTGTACTTGATAGAAGGTGTGTACTCAAGAAGAGTGAATGCTGTCAGTACCTCAAAAGCTGCTTCCACAATATGTTATTTGGAGTGTGTGCACAAATATGCTTCCAGTGTTTGTTAATATATGTAATCCCCATATTTGTTGTCCTAATAGGATTCCATATTACACATTCATTGCTCTTGTTAGGATCACATTACAGGTTGTAAAAGGTGTGGAATGTGGTATTCTGATGTGCTGTTGTTTAGATCAGGAACAGTTGCCATTGTAATAGTGGTGTATACACTGTTGTAGCCACTGTATAATGGTAATGTTTCAGACATGTCCCTACTGTAGGCCATTTGTCCCACCATTATGTTCATCTCTGTCCTGACAGGTTGTTAGGTATACTGCAGGACTCTTACATACCCTTCAGATATGCTGCCATGGTGACCACTGTGATGCAGTGCAATTAACAGCAACAATAAGTGAACATGTGCAGCATGCATTATGGATTATGGGTAGGTGCATTAAATGTGTGCATGGCAAATACCATGGCCATAATATGGCCAGTGTATTGGCAAACCTGAACAAAACAACTCCATACTCACCAGCTACAGGCTGCTTCCCCAGTTGTATACCAGAGGGACCTACATAGTTGTGTGAGATATGTAATGTCAGTAGCCACACCTGGGGCATTAGTACAGGGTGGGAGCAGCATTTCAGTACAACAGTACAAACCCACAATACTAGAGATTATGCACATCTGTTCATTACTACACTGCAGCAACAGACTATGTTAACTGACATATGCATCTAGATACTTCAGAGATGAAGATGGATAAACAACAGTGGTCTATTAATGTGCCCTGGGGTTTACCTGCATGCTCCTCGTCCATTGTGTGGGTGGCACTCACCTCCAGAATGCTATCTTCAGGTTCCTGGCTTGGCTGGTGGGCGGGTGCCCAAGATGGTGAGGAGCTCCTCAGCATTTGTCAGTGGAGGCTGGATGGCATAACCCCCACCTGTGGCTAGCTGGTCCCTCCTAACTGTAGCAGCACGCTGATGGGCATAGTGGATCAGATCGGTGCACTGATGCCGCACCTGCTCATAACTGGGGTTATGCAAGCCGACATCATTTACCCTGGTGACGAGCTCATTCCATGGGGCGGTCCTCTTCTGCAGATCATGGGCCCTGCAGCCAAATAGGGTGCCATGATGTAGCATGATGAAGTTTACAATGACATCATTTTCCTTGGGTGTATATGCAGGGAGCCATTCCCGGGATATTGTATCTGGAAGAAATAAACAGGAACAAAAGTCAGAGGACCTCATATTGCAAGGATATAAAAGTTGTTAACTGACAACCCCCCCACCATATCTGCAAGAATAATCTAAACACACAAATTAATGGGTATGTTTACACCAAACCTACTGTTGGGACATATGTTCTATTGTTCAACAAATATTGAAATATGATTCTATTCATGTTCCATGTTGAAACACTATCCTGTTACTATCAATGTAACTTGCATGCCGTTGTAATGCCCACTGTGGATCCATATATTTATGTGTTCTGTTTGCTATGCAAGTGTTCAAAATCTGGTGTTGTGGGTTAATGGGAATATCTATGCATGCTGTTATAACTAATACTGTATTGTGTTGACTATTACTAGCCCACATATATTCTAAAACTGCAACACCGTAGCATGTTTGGGAAGGCCATTCTCAGCGGACCCACCTCTCCCACCTCATCTGGCCATGGCACTGGGCCCCAGCACTTCTGGGACTGACCCCAGGACCTCCTCATCTACTGGTCCTGCACCACCTTCGGGTGGAATCACCTCAGGGGATGGGGCTTGTCCCCTCCCTGGGAGTGGGCGCAGACAGGATCCTGTTACCTGAAGTCAGGTCCAGGGTCTGTTGTGTAGGGAGCTCTGCAGAGAATTGGGAGATCTGCTATGCCAGCTTGAGGGCCACATGGTGCAATTAGAGGGTCAGCCTACACCTCCTGCTCAGCGTCCAGCAGAGCCACCTTCGGGGCCATGAAGGTGCAGTGGTGACTCTCCATGGGTGTGGACCTCAGTCCCACTGTTTCCATTTGGGGGCTCATGGGATTCCGATTTCCAGTCACCCATCCCCCTCCAAGTTGTTTAACCACCACATGTGTCATATACTGCCCCTGTATGCTGTCTTGTCTGTCTTGTCTTCTGACCCAACCTACCTCCCCAAATATACTTACTATCCTCCCCCAACATCCCACTCTCACCTTAAAAAAAAAGGGCAATCTGTTCCCAAAAAGAATTTTGCACCACACATAGCTGTTCATTTCACACCTGCTTACAACTGCCTTAATCATTCTTTATCCAACAGCCCTTGTAAGTCTTAAACCCAGGACCCTACACACCATAGCCACAGCAATTTACCACTAAGCCATCTGAGCTGTAGCTGTGCATGATGTTTTCTCAAACATATGCAGCACAGTCATTCAACAGTAGGGACAATGTGTGTGTGTGGTGTGTGTGTGTGTGTGTGTGTGTGTGTGTGTGTGTGTGTATATATACATATATATATATATATATATATATATATATATATATACATATATGTGTGTATATATATATATATACATATATGTGTATGTATGTATATATATATATATATATATATAGATATATATATATATATATATATATATATATATATATATATATAGATGTGTGTGTGTGTAATATGGACTGCATTTGGACATCAGATCTACACTCTGAACCTCCTTCATCCACAGCTGAACTATTCTGCCTTGCTACAAAACAGAGCATCACATATGGGCAAATACTAACATTACGGGGGATATATAGGGACAGAACGTAGATATGCCTATTACAAACCTATGAAGTTTGTGCATGATACATTTCATATTACCATGACTATTCTGAACATGGTGGGGTCTGAAACTCATGTGTCTGTCATGACTTCATTACTTCCACCTTCAGCTATTTGCCAGACTTATATAGATGTTTGGAGGAACAGAACATACACTATAATGGCTTAAATCTTGACATTCTGTGCTGATCTGCACAGCTGACACATATGGCCCACTGCCCACAGGGCCAGATGCTATTTCCATAACAGTTGTTCAGCAGGACATCATTACAGCAAGTCTTGATGGCACGTATAAATCTTTCAAAATCATCTATTCCATTATTACAAACCAAGTACTACATTAAATTACATGCTGACATGTTTCACATACCTGTTTTTTATTATTATGCTCTCTTCTGTGTTCCAGCTGATGTCTTCCTTGTTTGTTTGTTTTTTTTTTTTTGTTTGCTTTTTAGTATTATTTTTTTTTCTCTCTCTCTCTATCTCTCTCTCCACTACAGGGATTGAGCTGGTTTGAATAAGTTGCAGCATGGCTTTTGTAAATGATGCTCATGACCAAGTGATGGCCTCTGCACCAACTGGTGTTCCCCACTTGCTAATTGCATGCAGGCAGCTGTGTAGGTCTTCCAATAGCCAATGACATAGCAACTCACTACTATAAATGACTACATCACGTGGGCATTGTCCCTTTACCTTTCCTGTATGGAAGACATCCTTCCATTGTGTGGGCAATGGTGTTACAGACAGCAGTTAGCAATACCTCTTACAACATGACTTGTGGACACAGGCCAACTACATGTTTGCATAAGGTTCCAGACCTAGGGACAATGTGTGAGTATTGCTGTTATATGCATTAAATACTGCTAGTTTTACAGGGTTTGTGTGTACATGCTAGTTTTGCATGGAATGCAGTCTGTCTGCATAGCTCTCAACTATGGGCCTATTCACATGATGGCCAGAGGATTGGCTATGTTTTGTCTATTCCCCACACAGGTCTTGTCCCTGACATATCAGTGGCATTCTCTCTGTTGATTGCTATCAGTACATGGCAACATCCATTTGTGTTTCTGACTTCATATTCCTAAGTAAGGGTATGTTGCAAGCAATTCTGTAATACCACCAACTTTCACAGTGTATAACAGCAATATTTCAAATGTGGCCCTGTGTTTCAGCCTCTGTCCTCCACCTATACACCAGGCTTTGTCCAGATCTCATGCAGTAAGTGGTTGATAGGTAATGGTCTATCATTATTTAGTGCTGACATTCCTGCTATCATTCCAGTGATGTTGTGGACTCCCTCACAAACTGTGGGGTAGAATCTATATATATGAGGGCTACAGCTGGACAAAACATGTGTGACCCTGTACAGTCCGGAGGTCAGTGTATGGAGAACACTGTCATATGCCCTTGTAAGACATTTTATGGGGGAGGGGTATGACATGTTTTTAACGTAGGCTGTTACAACATGTGAGGGAGATCAGTAATAAGAAACATTAAGGTATATGGCTGTACATTTTCATACATTTCACCATGGAAGCAGTGGTGGGCTAGACCTTACTGTCTTACAATACAGTTCTGTTTGTCAGTGTGATATTGACATTTTAAGTTAAGCATTGTTATGTAACAGATACATTTACATTGTGACAACTAATACTTTTCCCCCTAGGGGCTGAATACAGAGAGTAATTGAAGGATGTTGAACTACATCTGTAATTAAGTGTTGATTGATTCTTATCTTCAAGGCAAGTGTATTTTTTACTGTTGTACTACTTGAAGGCTTTAGCCTAGACAGCAAAGTATGTTATGTTTTGCAGATTACTGTATCATATGTTTTGTTTGAGAGTTACATTAATCAGTTATTATGTATTTCAAACACCTAAATGCTATAAGAAATGGGTGCACACAGTGCAGACTAGAGAAGTTGTGACTGCAGCTGAGCTACAAAATATAAGTATCATCTTGATTTTTTTTTATTATTTTTACAAATTACTGTTTTTACAATTTAATATATATAAAGCACTTTGTCTATTCAGTATCTTCACAAATCCTTATCTGTTTAAAAACTTTCATTTGTCTCTAGTGCTTGCTGTCTGGTAGGCTATTTTGTAAACTGAAACATCTCCTCTGTGTAATTATCTCTTGGCTAGTGGGGGTTGGTTCTTTTGTGTTCTTGTAAAAAAAAAAAAAAAAAGTTTCTGTCTTTTGCACACAGTGCAGACTAGAGAAGTTGTGACTGCAGCTGAGCTACAAAATATAAGTATCATCTTGATTTTATTTTTGATTATTTTTACAGATTACTGTTTTTACAATTTAATATATATAAAGCACTTTGTCTATTCAGTATCTTCACAAATCCTTATCTGTTTAAAAGCTTTCATTTGTCTCTAGTGCTTGCTGTCTGGTAGGCTATTGTGTAAACTGAAACATCTCCTCTGTGTAATTATCTCTTGGCTAGTGGGGGCTGGTTCTTTTGTGTTCTTGTAAAAAAAAAAAAAAAAGTTTCTGCCTTTTGCACACAGTGCAGACTAGAGAAGTTGTGACTGAAGCTGTGCTACAAAATATAAGTATCATCTTGATTTTTTTTGATTGTTTTTACAGATTACTGTTTTTACAATTTAATATATATAAAGCACTTTGTCTATTCAGTATCTTCACAAATCCTTATCTGTTAAAAACTTTCATTTGTCTCTAGTGCTTGCTGTCTGGTAGGCTATTGTGTAAACTGAAACATCTCCTCTGTGTAATTATCTCTTGGCTAGTGGGGGCTGGTTCTTTTGTGTTCTTGTAAAAAAAAAAAAAAAAAGTTTCTGTCTTTTGCACACAGTGCAGACTAGAGAAGTTGTGACTGCAGCTGAGCTACAAAATATAAGTATCATCTTGATTTTTTGATTATTTTTACAGATTACTGTTTTACAATTTAATATATATAAAGCACTTTGTCTATTCAGTATCTTCACAAATCCTTATCTGTTTAAAAACTTTCATTTGTCTCTAGTGCTTGCTGTCTGGTAGGCTATTTTGTAAACTGAAACATCTCCTCTGTGTAATTATCTCTTGGCTAGTGGGGCTGGTTCTTTTGTGTTCTTGTAAAAAAAAAAAAAAAGTTTCTGTCTTTTGCACACAGTGCAGACTAGAGAAGTTGTGACTGCAGCTGAGCTACAAAATATAAGTATCATCTTGATTTTTTGATTATTTTTACAGATTACTGTTTTACAATTTAATATATATAAAGCACTTTGTCTATTCAGTATCTTCACAAATCCTTATCTGTTTAAAAACTTTCATTTGTCTCTAGTGCTTGCTGTCTGGTAGGCTATTGTGTAAACTGAAACATCTCCTCTGTGTAATTATCTCTTGGCTAGTGGGGGCTGGTTCTTTTGTGTTCTTGTAAAAAAAAAAAAAAAAAAAAGTTTCTGTCTTTTGCACACAGTGCAGACTAGAGAAGTTGTGACTGCAGCTGAGCTACAAAATATAAGTATCATCTTGATTTTTTTTGATTATCTTTACAGATTACTGTTTTTACAATTTAATATATATAAAGCACTTTGTCTATTCAGTATCTTCACAAATCCTTATCTGTTTAAAACTTTCATTTGTCTCTAGTGCTTGCTGTCTGGTAGGCTATTGTGTAAACTGAAACATCTCCTCTGTGTAATTATCTCTTGGCTAGTGGGGGCTGGTTCTTTTGTGTTCTTGTAAAAAAAAAAAAAAAAAAGTTTCTGCCTTTTGCACACAGTGCAGACTAGAGAAGTTGTGACTGCAGCTGAGCTACAAAATATAAGTATCATCTTGATTTTTTTTGATTATTTTACAGATTACTGTTTTTACAATTTAATATATATAAAGCACTTTGTCTATTCAGTATCTTCACAAATCCTTATCTGTTTAAAAACTTTCATTTGTCTCTAGTGCTTGCTGTCTGGTAGGCTATTGTGTAAGCTGAAACATCTCCTCTGTGTAATTATCTCTTGGCTAGTGGGGGCTGGTTCTTTTGTGTTCTTGTAAAAAAAAAAAAAAAAAAAAGTTTCTGTCTTTTGCACACAGTGCAGACTAGAGAAGTTGTGACTGCAGCTGAGCTACAAAATATAAGTATCATCTTGATTTTTTTGATTATTTTTACAGATTACTGTTTTTACAATTTAATATATATAAAGCACTTTGTCTATTCAGTATCTTCACAAATCCTTATCTGTTTAAAAACTTTCATTTGTCTCTAGTGCTTGCTGTCTGGTAGGCTATTGTGTAAACTGAAACATCTCCTCTGTGTAATTATCTCTTGGCTAGTGGGGGCTGGTTCTTTTGTGTTCTTGTAAAAAAAAAAAAAAGTTTCTGCCTTTGCACACAGTGCAGACTAGAGAAGTTGTGACTGCAGCTGAGCTACAAAATATAAGTATCAGCTTGTTTATTTTGATTATTTTTACAGATTACTGCTTTTACAATTTAATATATATAAAGCACTTTGTCTATTCAGTATCTTCACAAATCCTTATCTGTTTAAAAACTTTCATTTGTCTCTAGTGCTTGCTGTCTGGTAGGCTATTGTGTAAGCTGAAACATCTCTTCTGTGTAATTATCTCTTGGCTAGTGGGGGCTGGTTCTTTTGTGTTCTTGTAAAAAAAAAAAATTTCTGTCTTTTGCACACAGTGCAGACTAGAGAAGTTGTGACTGCAGCTGAGCTACAAAATATAAGTATCATCTTGATTTTTTTTTTGATTATTTTTACAGATTACTGTTTTTACAATTTAATATATATAAAGCACTTTGTCTATTCAGTATCTTCACAAATCCTTATCTGTTTGAAAACTTTCATTTGTCTCTAGTGCTTGCTGTCTGGTAGGCTATTGTGTAAGCTGAAACATCTCCTCTGTGTAATTATCTCTTGGCTAGTGGGGGCTGGTTCTTTTGTGTTCTTGTAAAAAAAAAAAAGTTTCTGTCTTTTGCACACAGTGCAGACTAGAGAAGTTGTGACTGCAGCTGAGCTACAAAATATAAGTATCATCTTGATTTTTTTTGATTATTTTTACAGATTACTGTTTTTACAATTTAATATATATAAAGCACTTTGTCTATTCAGTATCTTCACAAATCCTTATCTGTTTAAAACTTTCATTTGTCTCTAGTGCTTGCTGTCTGGTAGGCTATTGTGTAAACTGAAACATCTCCTCTGTGTAATTATCTCTTGGCTAGTGGGGGCTGGTTCTTTTGTGTTCTTGTAAAAAAAAAAAAAAAAAAAGTTTCTGTCTTTTGCACACAGTGCAGACTAGAGAAGTTGTGACTGCAGCTGAGCTACAAAATATAAGTATCATCTTGATTTTTTTGATTATTTTTACAGATTACTGTTTTTACAATTTAATATATATAAAGCACTTTGTCTATTCAGTATCTTCACAAATCATTATCTGTTTTTCATTTGTCTCTGTAGTGCTTGCTGTCTTGTAGGCTATTTTGTCCCACCCTCCCTCCCTGTTGGTGTCTTGCTGTTATACTTGGTGGCTTTGCAGTTGCCCGCCCCTACTGTGACACACCTCCCAGTCTAGTGTCATTAGCTCATTCTGCTTAATACAGAGAGAACATTTGATAAGGCTTTCTGTTCCTCCTTTTTCCCTTTCAAAAAGTAAAACAAAATTTTTTTTTTCTCTTTCGCCTGAACCTTCTTGTGTTCTGACTGTCCTTCTCAAACATTTTGGAAATATACAGTATATTTCAGTGCATTTGTTATAACTGTATTTGCTATAACTGATTTAAGTATTTTTTTCTGGTTTTTTGATTATTTACTGCTTAGCGACTGCATTTTAGCCTGTTTATACAGCTTTGCATTCTATTTAAACTGTTTTTGTGTTGATTAACTGTTTTGCACTTTTAAAAAGTTAGTTGTTGCTTAATTTTACCTGTAGGCTAACACACACAAGTGCGCTAGCCCCTTAAAAGCATTTATAGCATTTACTGTCTGTTTTTCTTCTGTTTTCTGCAAAAGAAAAAAAAATCTTGTTTTCCCGCTTTACTGAACTAGAATAGTCCAGTCTTCAGAGTTTGCTGACCTCTGGGCTTTGTCTTGGTTCCTGTGCTATTCCATATCCTTATTTGGATAAAAGGAAGCATCTTTGTTCACCAGTGGGAGTGGGGATCACTGAGCAGCCTGTTTGTCCCTAGAGGTGGTTCCAGCCAGAAACTTGTAGTCTATTGGCCATTTGGGTCAATTCTAGCTCTTTTCAGCCCCTGTAATAAAGCCGCTTTAGCTTTTCGCTTGTATTCAACTCAGCACAGCTCCTCGTGGTGTCCTGCAGAGTTCTACAAGCAGCAGAGAGCAAAAGAGTGACTTTTTCCTGATTTAAGTATTTTTTTCTGGTTTTGATTATTTACTGCTTAGCGACTGCATTTTCGCCTGTTTATACAGCTCTGCATTCTATTTAAACTGTTTTTGTGTTGATTAACTGTTTTACACTTTTAAAAAGTTATTTGTTTAATTTTACCTGTAGGCTAACACACTCAAGTGTGCTAGCCGTTTAAAAGCATTTATAGCATTTACTGTCTGTTTTCCTCTGTTTTCTGTAAAAAAAAAAAAAAAAAAATCTTGTTTTCCCACCTTACTGAACTAGAATAGTCCAGTCTTCAGAGTTTGCTTATCTCTGGGCTTTGGCTTGGTTCCTGTGCTATTCCATATCCTTATTTGGATAAAGGGAAGCTTCTTTGTTCACCAGTGGGAGTGGGGAGCACTGAGCAGCCTATTTGTCCCTAGAGCAGTGGTTCCAGCCAGAAACTTGTAGTCTATTGGCCATTTGGGTCAATTCCTAGGTCTTTTCAACCCCCTGCTATAAAGCCCGCTTTAGTGCGCTTTGGCGTGATTTAGCGTGGAGTTGCCCATAGAGCACCATCGGGCAGCGCCGTCTAAACAAGGTTAAACTATTTCTGGCTCCGTAAAGTCTGCTCTTCAATTTTTCCCTTAGAACTTCTCTACTTGCAATCTAAACAGTCTATTCTCTATCTCAATAGCTCAGCACTTGCTCCTAAAGCATTTTTATATAGGTAAAGTACTTGTATACTAAACAAAGTACTACATTAGCCTAGAATCCTTGAGTACCCATTTCCCTATAGGTCCCTTCTGACTCAGTTACACAGCAAACTTTTTCACTTTTTCTAGCATGTCGAAGGGTCAGTTGCTAGTGTCCTCTCCTGTTCAGCTGGTGAATCTGGGCATCTTGAGGCAATGTTACAATTGCCTCATGTACACAGACAACCCACTCCTTCTCCAACAAAACACAAATACATGTGAGAGATGCAACTATATAGCCAAACTGGAGGCTGAGCTCTCTCAACTCAGGACTGGCAAGACCAGACAGGAGGAGAAGGAAACCACGCACACCACAAACCCAGTTTCACATAGAACTATCACAACCTCAAATCATACACATAAACACACAAAGACATACTCGGAGGCTCTGATCAAAAATCTACCAAAACAGCAGAGGCCACCAAAGCAGACACCCAAACAACCACCACCTCAGAACACAACACCTGCAACACATAGACCTCACAGTCAGAATGTCAAACAGTCACAGCCCTTAAGGCCAAACACAATGCCAGACACACTTGTTATAGGTGACTCCATAGTCAGACACACTGACGTCCCACTCACCAGACTGAACAAGGAAAAGATCACAGTTAGCTGCCTGTCAGGCGCTAGAATCCACCACATAACACAAGCACTCAGGTCACTCCACAGCAAGTACAAGTATGACTCAGTCATTGTCCATGCCGGTGTGAGCGACCTGAGACATACCTCCCTGGACTACATGAAAGAGACATAGAGGAGCTCTCAGATTATGTAGCCCAGGCCGGTATGACCCTGACCCTGAGCAGTATCCTACCCTCACCAAGAATGATGCCACAATACAGAGACAAAATGATCAGCTTTAATAATTGGCTTAATTACTGGTGTCATTCTAAGGATCCAATGTCTGTCTGCCTGGGATGACATGCTTGACAAGCCACGCTGCTTCGCAAGGGACGGCTTGCACCTGTCACCCTGGGCTTCCGGATATTGGCAAAGGCTCTTGCCACCCCATAGTGCCTTTTTAGGCAAGGCTCAAATGATAAACCTACCGCCCTAGAAAACAAAAATGGAGAAAAACTAAGGGTAATACTGCTCAATGCCAGAAGTCGAAACCTCAAGATGCACGCCCTCGAGCCCTCCTCAGTATGGAGAACATCGATGTTTGTGCTGTGACTGAAACCTGGTTCAAGGCTCCTGAGAGCACCCCAGCACTATCAGGTTATACCTCATATCATGCGTTCCGGCCCCAAAATCCGGACGAACTACAAAGGAGGTGGAGTATCCATATTCATAAAGGATACCCACACCTCCAGGTTAGTGGCAACGACGAAGCATCGGAGACCATCCAGGTGCAATTAACCATAGGTAAAACTGCCCTACAGTTTGTAACATGCTACAGACCACCTTCTCAAACTCAGGAAACCCACACAGCCTTCCTGAAGACACTGGAGAGTATAAATGTCTCTCCAAACACCATCATATTGGGTGACTTCAACTACCCAAACATAGACTGGGAACATTACTCAAGCCCCAACACCCTAGCCCAAAGGTTCCTTGAGTTCATAAACTCAAATGCTATGGAACAACTAGTCACCATTCCCACAAGAGGAGAAAATATACTAGACCTGATCATCACAAACATGGGGACAAAATGCTCCACACTGGAAGTATATCCCTCATTGGTGAGATCAGACCATAAATTAATCTCACTGGAGATCCACATCCTGCCCCCACCCCCAGCAAAAAAGACCACAGTGAAGAACTTCTCAAAAGCAAACTTCACACTTCTTAAGACTGGAGTGGTATCCTTCAAGGCCCCCGAGCCAGTGGAAACCACAACCCACGCTGCTGAATCCCTTACAAATGCCTTCTACGAGCACCTCCAGGAATGTATGGATCAAGCAATCCCTAATAAAATCAAGACCTTTTCCACCAAAGGCAGGCGCCCGGTCTGGTGGACTCCAGCCATAAACAAACTCTACAACAAGAGGAGAAAGCTACTACATGACCGAGCAAAATCCCAAAATGGGAAGGCATCTCTGATCAATACTAGCAAAAAACTACGATCACTCATAAAATCATCCAAGGCCAACTTTGAGAGAAAAATCGCTAATGACACAAAAGACAATCATAAAGCCTTCTTTACCTATGTTAGAAACCTGGGTGGAAACTCCCAGATATGCTCAGAATTAGTCCAAAATGATAAAAAAATCACTGAACCCACAGACATTGCCAACATACTGGCAGACAGGTTCAGTGCAAATTCCCAAAGGAGAAATATCTATCCCACCAGAGTCTAGCCTCCCAAACATCTCAGATGTCCAGGTGAGAGCAGCTCTTTTGAAAGCAATAAACACAGCATCAATGGGACCGGACGGTGTCCCTGGCTGTGTGCTACACGAACTCAATGAGGAACTAAACCCACACATAAGGCTGCTGTTTAATTTTAGCCTTACTACAGGATACACCCAAAGAATGGCGACGGCAACTGTGGTCCCACTCCACAAAGGCGGTGCTTCTACGGACCCTGAAATTACCCCCCATAAGCTTGACGAGCCTTGTCTGCAAAGCTATGGAGAGGATCATAATGGAACTCATAAATAAAGACATTGGGGACCTACAGACACTGGATCCTACCCAATTTGGCTTTGTCAAGGGCAGATCCTGCCTCTTGAACTTGGTCGACTTTTTCGAAACAGTCACTAAGGCCATTGATGAGGGTAAGGCAGTTCACACAGTTTACCTTGACCTAGCAAAAGCATTCGACACAATACCCCACTCGGGCATCATAGAAAAGCTCACCAGCTTAGATGTAAACCCATATGTCACAAGATGGGTTGCAAACTGGCTCAAGGACAGAACACACAGGGTTAGAGTTGCTGGTGCCATGTCAGACTCTAAGCCGGTCACGAGCGGTGTCCCACAGGGCTCAGTCCTGGGCCCCCTCTTGTTCGGCATTTATTTTTCTGAAGTGCAGGCAAACATAGGGGATTATGGCTGACAAAATTTGCAGATGACTGCAAACTGGGCACCATAATTGACACTCCATCAGACACAGACATCCTCCAGAAAGGTCTCATAGAAATGGATAACTGGTGCCAGAGCCATGGCATTAAGCTAAATGCCAAAAAATGTATAGTCATACCCTTTGGGAAAAACAAGGTAACCCCTAATTACCACATAGGTGGTAATCCATTAAACACGGAAGAAGTTATCAGGGACCTGGGGACCCAAGTTGACAGTAACCTCTCTTTGACACTCACATTGCCAAAGTGGTTAGGAAGACCTTCTACATTGCCCACCTGATCATGAAGGGATTCACATCCAGATCAGGAGAGGTCATTGTACCCTGTACTCTTCACTTATCAGACCAATGATTGAGTACAACGCCCCATTGAATGTACCTTACCCGACACCTGCAGCAGTTGGAAAGACCCCAAAAGTTCCTCACCAAAAGGATAAAGGGGCTCAAACATATGTCATACGATGCCCGACTGAAGAAACTCCAGCTCTATTCAGTCGCATACCGTCTGCTCAGTGGTGATCTGTGCCTGACATACAAGGCCATGTCCAACCGGAATTAATGGACATGCTCCACCTCAAAAAATCCAAATCCACCAGAGCCACGAGAGCAAGAGACTTAAACCTCAACACGGATATAAATAGGATGTGCTGGAGGGACAGATTCATCACCCAGAGACTCCCTACACTATGGAACAGAATCCCAGTCCATGTGAGGCAGAGCCCCTCACTGACTCTGTTCAAGAGAAATCTTGACGAGTGGATGGGAGATCGTAGGTTTACCCCGGGAATCATCTCTGTATCACTGCTGGACAGAGGCACAGCAAACTAATGGGTATAGTATTCTCATCCTAAGGGGTGGTGAAAGCCACACACACTCTGGCTAGGCTTATAAATGCCCTAGGGCAGATAGCCTAGTATGAACCTATGAACCTATGAACCTATAAACAATTGAAATAGTACACAAATAAACGTTTCTATGTATGCAAAATGTGTGTGGTGCCCTGTCCTTTGCACTGTGTGTGGGTATATGTTTCATGCAATAATTCTTATTTGTAGGAAAGAATCATACACTGGCCATTTGAAAAGGTGGCAACTGTAGGAATAATGGCTGTTTGATATGCTCCACACCCTCTATATATTTATTTATTTTTATTTATTTATTTTACATTTGTTTACCGGGCTGGTCTAGCTGGATATATGTCCATTTTCAGTAGAGGCCCAGGGAGAAAAGCTCCAACATAGGAACAAATATCATAGCATACAGTATTTACAACAGACAGATGTTACATTTCAATCTTATAGAATAGACAATGCAAAAATTGTGTTAAGAGTTTCCTGGAAAAAAAAAACATTGGATAGCATATAGTAAAATGATAAAGAATGCCATGAATATTTGTCTTTTTGTCTTAAATTAAAGGCATGGTTACAGGCATACACTCTTTTACTTACAAACAGTACATATTCAGTAGAGGCATGGAGAGAAAAAACTCCAATATAGGCAATGGTATCTTAGAATACATTATATAAAAAGAAGAAGGAAGTTGTATTACATTATTTTATAGTGGAGAATGGAGGTGAGTTCTTTTAGAAAGGTAAGTCATGAAACAGTGCACAGAGGAAGTCTCTTTAGTGCTAGGAAGTGGTTAGTAATTCAAGTTTCAAATTAATAGGCATAATAAAACAACAGAGCAGAGAGGTAAGTGAGTGGGAGATAGGGAAATAGACTATTAGGTTAGAGCAGGGACATAGCCAATGTGTTTTGAGATGTTCTTTAAGATGTTTTTTGAAGAGTAGTGTGGAAGAAAGTAATGATAATTCTTTAGGAAGCTGGTTCCAGGTTTTTCACACTGTGTTGGAGAATAGTGAATCCCCAGCCTTGTTTTTAGATTTAGTAGTAGAGACTAGAAGTTTATTAGCAGAGTGCAGTGTTGCCAGATTATTATATGGGGTAACCAAACTAATGAGGATAGGAGTCTTGTTAGGGTGGGAGAGAATCTTTTGGGTAATAGTTGTTGAGATAGTAGTTGATTCTGTAGTTCTAACCATCCTAGCTTTTTAAGGTTATGACAGTGATGGGTTCTAAAAGGGGATCCAGTGGCAAATCTGGCAATGTTATTATAGCTGGTTACAAGTTTGCTAAGGTTGTTTTTAGAAAGGGTAGTATAACTGGCAGAGGCATAAAACAGGGTAGAGATGAGGTGGGTTTGGGCAATGGTAGTTCTGGTTAGTGGTGTGAGGAAGGGTTTGATTTTATAAAGCGATCCTAGTTTTCTGTGTACTGATTTTATAGTAGCATTAATATGATCAGCATAGCTAAGGCTGTGGTCTATTGTAATACCTAACAGTCGGGTTGTAGTGTCTGGGGATATGGTAGTTCCATTGTTAGAAGTTAATGTAAAGTGACATTTAGGAGATCTTTGGTTAGAAGTAAAGAGCAATAATTTAGTCTTTTGGGGGTTAAGGAGGAGACAGTGACTCATCAACCAATTTTCAACAGTATGAAATACAGTTTGGGTGAAGGTCTGGAGTGAGGAAACAGAGTTAGCAGAGCATATTAAAATTGAATCATCTGCATATTGTATGCAGGTGGCTTGTGGAATTTTAGTGTTAAGATCATTAATAAAGATTGAAAAGAGAAGAGGGCCTAATATGGAGCCTTGGGGCACTCCAATGTTGACAGGGAGGGGTGTGGATAAATTATTATCCCAGAGAACAGCTTGATGTCTGTTATCTAAGTATGATTTAAACCATAGTATTGCAAGTGGGTCAAGAGATAGGGATTTTAGTATATCTATAAGTAGGTGAAGGTTAACCATGTCGAAGGCTTTTGACAGGTCAATAAATAGTGCAGATGAAAGAGAGTTAGTATTATGATGTTTGTTAATGCATTCAGAAAAGGATAGTAAGGCAGTGGTTGTACTATGGTGAGGTCTAAAGCCATGCTGACAGTTAGCAAGTAAGTTATTAGAGAGAGAAGGTGGGTAAGTAGCTGTCGGTGGATACATTTTTCCATTATTTCTGCTATTGGAGACAGTAAGGCTATTGGTCAGAAATTAGAAATCTCTGTAGAGGAACCACCCTTGTGCAGGGGGATGATGTGTGAAATGTTCCAGATGGTGGGGATTTTTCCTTCAGTAATTGTTCTATTAATAAGGATGGATATAGGATAGGCAATGGCTTTAGATGCAATTTTTAGGTATTCACCTGGTAGAAGGTCAGCTGAGGGGGTACATGGTTTGAGTTTTTGCAGGAAGGAGCAGATGAGGGGTGTTGGTACTGGTTCCAAATGAAATGAAGGAGCTGGATTATTTATACTTATTGATAGGTTAGTGCTAACAGGGGGTAGTGTATTTGCTAGAGTTTGAATAGCTTCCGTGAAGTAGTTGTTAAAGGCATCAGCAATGTGCTTAGGATTATCCTGGGTTATACCTGATGGGGTGGGAGTTTTAGAGTGCCCTGGATGAAGCAGTTTGTTAATGCCTGACCAGAACTTTTGTGGTTTATGCTGGTGGGTTTGTTGTAGGTGAAGGTAGTATTTTTTTTTACTAGAAGAATTTCTTTTTTAATACTATTTCATAGCTGCTTATAGTGGAGATGGTCTGCTGGGTTTTTTGAAGCTCTCCGTTTGACCCATATTTTATTACGTAAGAGAATCTTTTGTCTCGTTTCTTTGGTGAGCCATGGAGCAGTTTTGGTTTGTATTCTGGTAGAGCGAGAGGGGGTATGGCAATCAAGGATTTGTAGGAATTTTGTATTGAAGTAAGATACTGCTTCTTCTAGCTGAAGATGATGAACTGGTGACCAGTCACAAGTGTTAAGTTCATTAAGGAAGTGTTTTTGATTAAAATGTTTTTTTGAGCGTGTGATTTTGAAAAGATTTGGATTGGGAGTATGGAATTTTTGTTTAACTATAAATGTAAGAGAGTGGTCACTAATGTCATCTGGAAGGATACCTGGTATGTAAGTATCGGGGTGACTATTTATAAGGCTCCAGTCCAGGGTGCTTTCTTTATTACTTGGTTTATGGATTCTAGTAGAGGTGGTTATAATTTGGGTAAAGCCATATAGATTGATGTGGGAGGTGGGATTGGGTGAGCTACAAGTAGCCCAGTCTATATTAAAGTCACCTAGTACTATGGTTTCCTGAGGGAGGTTAGTGGAGAGGCAGCTGAGGATATTTTCCAGAGTGTTAATATTATTTCCAGGGGGCAGATAGGAGAAAATTATATAGATAGATTTGCAGTTGTTGATATGTAGTTTGACAGTAAGGGTTTCCGCGTTGGTATTTGAGGGTAGGTATGCATTAAAGGTTGTAAGTTGGAGTTCAGATTTGTAGAGGATGGCTACTCCTCCACGCTTTTTGGTTTTCTGTTCACATCTCAGAATGTTATATCCTGATGGGGTAATTTCATGGTCATGCATAGTAGGCTTAAGCCAAGTTTCTGTAATGCAGAGGATGTCAAATGAGTGTATTTCTAAGAGTCCATGAAGGTAGGTTATTTTATTGTTAATACTACAAATGTTAAGATGGCCTATCAGGAGGGAGTTCAAGGGTTTTGTTTGGGTATGGGTATTGAGAGGTGTGTTCGGTGGTATGTTGGTGAATTTATTTGTAGGGCCAAGGTTTGGATGAATGTCACCATCTAATAGGAGGTGTTGTTGAGGTTTTTGCATAGTCCTTGTGATTTTATAGTAGTTATTATTTTTTTGCCTTGGAAATAGATGATGTTGGTGGATCTATGAAATTTTGGAAGTATGTAGGTGGAAGTAGAGGTTATGTTTATATGGTTGAGGGTGTTTACTTGAGAAACTGATTGTGTTTGCTGGTGGGTGAGATGAAGTTTACTAATTGAAGAATGTTCATAGGTGGTTAGAGTGTAGGGAATAGATAGTGAAAGTAGGATAATTACTGTGAGTAAAAGGTGAGTGTAAATAGTTTTTAGCATTTGGGCCATGAAGAGGATGTAGATAAGAGATAGAATAGATTGAGAGAGAGAGTATGGTATAAGGTCTAGTATAGAAGATGTAGTAGAGAAGGGTATAGCAATAGTGTGAAGTTTATTAAAGATTATAGCTCAGGTGTAGAAGGTAGAGTGAGGTAATATAAGGTGTAAAGTAGATTTAAACTGTCGGAGGAAGTAGAGGTGGGGTATCTAATAGGAAGGAGTTAGTGGTTGGTTGATTGGGCAAGAGGTGTGGTTTATATACTCGTTTATATATATATATATATATATATATATATATATATATATATATATATATATATTTAT
>NC_056735.1:594929383-594949383 GCF_019279795.1 Protopterus annectens | reverse complement strand
CACCATGCATCCCTCAAACTGGCATAGCAGATCTCCAATTTCTCTTCGGAGCTTGCTACTCACCAATCCCAGTTCCTGACTTCAGATGACAGGATTCTCTCTGCGCCCACTCCTGGGGGGGACGAGCCCCATCCCCTGAGGTGGTTCCACTTGAAGGTGGTGCAGGGCCAGCAGATGAGGAGGTCCTGGGGTGGGTACCAGATGTGGTGGGGCCTGGTGTTATGGCCAGATGAGGTGGGAGAGGTAGATCCGCTGGGACCGGCCTTCCCAAATGTGCTATGGTGTTGCAGTTTTAGAACATATGTGGGTTAGTAATAGTCAACACAATCCAGGATTAGTTATAACAGCTTGCATAAATATTCTCATTAATCCACAATCCCAGATTTGGAACAGTTGCATAGCAAACAGAACACATGCATATATAGAACCACAGTGGCCATTACAACGGCATGCAGGTTACATTGATAGCAACAGGCTACCAATGATAGTATTTCAACATAGAACATTAATAGAAACACATTTCAGTATTTGTTGAACAATACGACATATGTCCCAACAGTAGGTTTGGTGTAAACATACCCACTTGTCCAAGAGCTCCCACTTTCTCTGCTTCAAGTCAGCATAGTGGTGCCGGACCTGCTCACCAGTCTGAGGGATACCAGTGGCACTGGTGAGATCACAAGTGAGACAGTCCCAGGCCTCTGCTTTATATTGGGAGCCTTGGTACTGACACTGCAGCAGTCTCTCATCATGGTTTTATACCAGGAGTCCTACCATGACTTTGGACTCATGTATGCCCCAGCACTGCTCATGGAAGTGCATGCCCTCACAAACCCCTACCATACTGCCTACAGTGGGAAGCTGCAACCAGTTATGAGCTGTATTCCTGCCTGTGGAGTTTAAATATGACCAATTTCCTGCCCTTTGCCGTGATTGGATGGTTTTGACTATGGGCAAACCTGCTTAGGTAAGGTTAGCAGTGCTTAAAGGGACAGGTTCATCACTGCTTACCAATGGACAAATCCACTTAGTTGGGCTACTCATTGCTTAGCAGTCATATTTATACAATGTTTACACCTGGTAAGCAGAGCTGTGCAATGCTTAGCATTGCTTATTTTTTATTTTATAGACTATCTGCTGTATGAGATTGATTCATCATTCATTACATATTATAAATTTGTTTACTGTTCCTGACATCCCCCAATGTGCTTTCATTACATTTATTCATGTGTGACTATACTGTATGGGGGACTTCTGTTTATATGAGGGTTTCACAACTTTATTAAACTGACATCTCACATCTGGACCTACTACAGTACTCTGGTTAACAAATATCTGCTATTTAGTAGCTAATTATAAAAAAAATGTTTATGTAATGCTTTCACATGTAAAATGCAAATTGGTTATAGTGGAGATCAAACCAGGAATAACTGCTTGCAAAGTGTACGCTCTAACCACTACACTACTGCAATGCCATGTAGGTTGGATGTCTCTTGCTATTTAACTCCTTGTGCTGTCTAAGCTGGGCTAAGCGTAGCTAAGCAATGGGCATACCCGTGCAGCTATGCATAAACTTTATTGCATATTTAAAAAAAAAATATTTGTTGTATTTCATTTGTGCCCTTCAGAATATCTGTGCTAATGCTGAACCTGTTTTTCTATCAACTGTCTGCTTTGTGGGATGATTGTCCCTTTTGGCTTTGTCCACATTGCTTACTCTGATGGGTAGGGAGGTGTGCGCTATGTGCTTATGATAAATGTGTTTTTCTAACAACATTTGTCTTGATAGGGACAAGTGTCCCTTATGGCTTTTACCAGATTTGTTATCCTGACAGGTTGGGGGTGTTATGAGCATTCTCGTTCATTTTAAATTGCCGAAAGGCAATTCTGGAGTGCAGGGGGCATGTATATTTTGAGAGCTCTGCTCTCAGACACACTCCCTGCACTCATACACAGAACTGTGTCTGTTTTACAGCATGGCAGCATGCCTTCATACATATGCATGACGCGCTGCAGTGCTGAACAGGAACGGTCCCTGCCATGCAGGAATAACTTATTGCTGCATGGCTGCTTGCTGAATCCAAGGGAGTGAATTTTACTTTGTGCATGATACTCTCCCAGCTAACAAAAAGCAGTCCCTAACTCATATTCCTTAACATAAACAACTGTCAATATTATTTTGGTTTCTAATCCTCAAATTTCTCAGTACTGCAAAACAGAAAGTTACTTAGCAACCTACTCAGTAGTTAAGAAATCATGTCTAAAATAAATATTATTCATACTTTAACCAGTTAACTTCACTGGTTTATTAACTAGTATGCAATGCTCTGTTTTATTGTTCAACACCCAATACTTTATCCCCGTTAAGTGTCAATATAATTTTGTCTTATGCATATGCAATTTTTCCACTTCTATTTTCTCCTTTTTTAACGTCACCCCTCATCAAATAAAAAGGCAAATCCCCCTTTCCTATTCATTTATAACTAAATGACCCATATTCTTCAATTCATTAATGGCTATTAATACTAACTAATCTTATAAAGATAACACTGTAGAGTATTGGAATTTTAGCCCATGATTGAGTCTAATATTTTTGTAGCTGCTACATGTATAGCTGCATATTAAACTGTTCCAACTGCAATACAAAGACATCAGCTGCAGCAGCAACTACAAAGAAAAATATGCAACTATATATACTTATATGTTTACATCAGAATGCCCTTTATGTTGCCATGTCAAATTTCCCCTCAATATTCAAATCTTCAGGACCATGTCATTCAGTTGCTGGGACTTATCCCAGTTAGTGTCTGTAGAACAGAGCATGTGTTGTAACTTTAAGAAGCATTTCCAAGTGTAGGCATGCGCATATAAACAGTAAGCACATGTAGGCAGCAGTGCCATTTTGAGAGAACAGCCAGAGTGTTAACATGTATGAGTGTAGTAGTCAGTCTGCTAATAAGTTTATTTAAGTTTAACTTACTAAGCCTTAATCCTGATGTGTTTGCATATAATAAAGCTCCTTGAACTGAGCCCACAACTGTTTGTCTGTTTTATCCTGACAGGATAAGCAACATAGTGTCAGAACTGGGATTAAGAGTGCAACTTCTTCAAGCTATGAGGTGCAGAGTTGATGGTAAAGCTACAGTGAGCAGGTTGGATGATACAGCGCTCAAATGATTAAAAAGGGTGAGGAACAAACTTCAGTAACCAAAACTTGCACAAATTATTTATTTTGCAAAGGAAATGATATGAAGCATTTGTAAGGCACAAAATGCATTATTAATCAAACGAGTAGCACAAAACATATTATTAATCAAACAAAAGACACAAAAATTCATTATTAATTAGAATGTTCAAAACCACAATATTTGATAAAACTATCAGAAATACATATATGGGGTTCAGAATTACCTCTGTTTGCATAATGAGCATATTTAAAGTAAAACAAGCACAAGAAAAGTATAATGAGCATGATAAGTGGTCAAATGGGCATACATAGTACAATAAAAGGGCAAAATAAGCTTAACAAAGCAAGACAACTGCATGCATTTCAGTAAATGACGATGTTTTGGCATGAGCTACTATTTTGTATTGATCAAAGCCATTCAAAGTATAACTACAGTTGTTTGAAGTGTCTAAGTGTGCAAAGTGTTTGCAGTGTGTGCTTTATTACGGTGCAATTATTTCAAAGAGTTTACTGTGTGTCAAGTACAGTTATTTTGCAAGGTACAGTCAAAGTACATCCATTTCAAAAAAAGTTTCTTGTGCTATGTACATGTATTCACAGAATGCCACCATTTCAAAGTGTTTCTTACACCAAAGTGCAGCAATTTTGAAATGTTTCTTGTGCTGTATACAATTCATTTGCAAAGCAAATTCATTTTGAAGTGTTTCTTACTCTGAGTTTCTTGTGCTGTGTACAGTTCATTAGTAAAGTACAGTCATTTCAAAGTATTTCTTGCACTGATAAATGGTGGTTTTGCAAAGTACTGTTATTTTATAGTGCTCTTGTGCTACGGAGACTTATTTGGCAAAGTTTAGTTATTTCAAAGCATCTCTTGCACTATTGGGCATAATTATAAGTTCTGGCATAAAGTTCTGGCATATATATCTGTATGTATGTTCGTTCATAATTTCAAGCACCTTCAACACTGTGTGTTAATATGGCAGTGACATTTTGCAGACCCAGTCCACTTGTGTTTGATCATAAAATAGGAGAAAATTGGACAGTATTTGAGCAGGAATACAATATTTTCAAACATGCAGCTTTTTCTGATAAAGATGCACATACATATTTTGCTTAACTTAGTAGGGTCAGAAGCTATTGAAAGAGAGTATTCATTTGTGTATGCACCAGCAGATATGCAGGAGATGGGGAAAACTGCCATATTGTTGTACCGACTGAATCAAGAGATGACTCTGAGTGCCTGAAACATAAATTTAGAGAAATGTGCAATCCCCAGACAAATGTTAAATTACAGAGGCAATTTTTTAATGGAAGAGACCAAAAGCCAGGAGAAACTTTTACAGCTTATATCACTGACTTGAGAAATAAAACTAAAATGTGCAGATTTGGTGATTTGAAAGATGAGTTAATAAAGGACAGGCTTGTGTGTGGAGTTAATAATGCTGCAGTGAAAAAGATTTTGCTTCATGACAGTAACTTAATGTTGAGCAAAGGTATTGAGATGTGTCAAATCCATGAGCTCACAGAAAGGCACACAAGTATGCTTGCGAGTGATAAGATCATGGTCTCATCAGCCTCTAGAGCAAGTGTAGGCAGCATGCAGCACATGGCTAACAGAAGCAGACCTAAGCATATGGCAGCTACAGCCCCTGCAGGCTTTCCAGGGAGGACCAGTAACTTTCCAGCAAGTTCTAAGACTAGCTCAGGAAAACAGACATGCTCAGTGCAATATAAGTGTGAGTAGGCAAAACCCCAGTCAAGTCTTATTGCTAACTGTCATAATTGTGATGCCAATCATGAGTCTAAAAGAGTGAAGTGCTTAGCATTTGGTGAGCAATGCCACAAGTGTAAAAAGTGGAACCACTTTCAAAAGTTTTGCAAATCAAGCAAGCCTCATTTAATTATTAATAAAGTTTACTCAAAAAAGCAAGTTGATCATGTAGAAAGCTGCAACCCTACTGTCTATGCAGATGGTGCACCAGTGATTGATGAAAAGGTTAATGCAGTAGATTTGTTGGCAAAGAACAACGTGTTTTGTACTGTCCTGATCAATGGTAAACCCACAGAGCTCAAAGTAGACACTGGTTCAAAGTGTAATGTTATGTTAGCAGAAACATTTCCTAGAGTCAGAGCTGGTGAACAACTTAATTTGGCTAATGATGCAAAGCTTGTTTCTTATGGAGGTGAAGAGATTAAAACCGAAGACTCAGTAGTGCTTTCATGCTATTCGGCTGGGAACTGTTACAGCTTGCAGTTCTATTTTATCAGAAGACCCATGCAGTCATTATTAGGTATCAGAGACAGTTTGAGAATGAAACTACTTTCTTTTACCAAAGAAGTCCATCACGTAAGCATATATCCTAGCTCCAGCTTCACTGATGTTATTTTCTCAGAGCATGCTGATGTTTTCAATGACAAGCTAGGCAAACTTCCAGTTATGTACTTCATGAAAGTAGACCCAGAGGTCAGTCAAGTGGTCAGACCAGAGAGAAGAGTTCCAATAGCTATGCGGGACGAAGTCAAGGTCCAGTTAGATAAGATGGTGCAGCAAGGTGTGATTTGTCCAGTCACAGAACCAACTGTCTTCCATGGTAGTTGCACATAACAAAAGCTCCAATGAAATCAGAATATGCATTGACCCAAGAGACTTGAACAAAGCATTAAAGAGACTTCATCATCCTATGCGCACAGACAAGGAGGTTGCTGCCCTCATGCCAGATGCAAAGAGTTCATTTTGGCAAGTAATGCTTGATCACAAATCTTCATTACTGACTACATTCAGCACACCATTTGATAGATACAGATTTCTTAGAATGTCTTTTGAAATAAATTCTGCCAGTGAAGTCTTTCAATGTGCAGTTGAGCAAATTGTTTCAGGTTATCCGTGTGCTGTAATAGTGGATGATTTACTAGTTGGAGGTAATGGAGAAGCAGAGCATGACAGAAACCTCAGGAAAGTTCTGGACAGAACACATGAAGTGAATTTGAAGTTCAATCCTCTAAAATGTAAATTAAATCTACCAAAAGTTATTTATGTAGGCCATTTATTTACTAGTACAGGCATATGACCAAACCCTTCCAAACAAGCAGCTATTCTTGAGATGCCAGCTCCAGACATTGTCGGTATGGTTAACTATTTGGGAAAAATTATCCCTGACTTTAGTGAGCTATCAGCTCCTTTAAGAGAGCTGACATGCAAAAATGTTGCCTGGTCATGGCTGGAACAGCACCAGAGAGCATTTGTTAACCTCAAAAAGCAAATTGCCAATCCACCTACACTGAGATACTATGATGTGCACAAACCTGGAGTTCTTTCCAGTGATGCTTCAAAGTTTGGTCTTGGTGCAGTTATTCTTCAAGAGGGCAGACAAGTTGCCTATGCATCTAGAACTCTTACCCAAACTGAAATGCAATATGCTCAAATAGAAAAGGAACTTTTGGCAATTGTGTCTGCATGTTCAAAGTTCCATGATTATGTTTATGGCCGAGCTATCCAAATTGAAAATGATCATCAACCTTCAGTCACTATTTTAAAGAAGCCTATGCATACAGCTCCAGCAAGACTATAAAGAATGAATGCTCAGATTATAAAAATACAGCTTCAAAAGGCTCTATACAAAAGGCAAACTTCTTTATCTGACTGATACCTTATCCAGATTTCCCAGAAATGCCACAAAAAAGCTTGATGCAGACAATTTTGCCTTTGATTTCATGGAAGTGCATAATTTTTCTACCATGAGACTTGATAATCTGAGAGATCACACAAAAACTGATATAAGTTTGCAGAAGTTCAACTGCTTCATCAATGCTAAATGGCCATCAAAGCAATCTTGTGTACCTCCAGAAGTACAACCTTTCTTTCCATACAGAGATAAGATGCTGATGGAAGATGGTATCATTTTCAAAGGTCCTAAAGTTATTGTTCCTACTTCCTTACAACATGAACACATTCAGATTTTGCGTCATGGCCACCCAGGTTCTGAAGTTCCAAAGAAGGAAAAGAAGACTAGTACTTTGGCTTTCTGTGTCAAAGACATTGATAAAGTGCTTTCATCTTGTTCAGTATGCAATAGTACTAAACCACATTTGCTAAAAGAACCACTTCAGCTAAGCCAGATTCCTAAAGTACCTTGGTCAACAGTAGCCACTGACATATTTGAGTGGAACAATCAGCATTACTTAGTGATTGTAGAAAAATAAAAGCAATTTATTCCCCACAAGACAAAGGTGAGCACTTTCATGGACTAAGCCACTTCATTAGATCATCTGATGAAGTGGCCTAGTCCACGTAAGTGCTCACCTTTCTCTTGTGGGGAATAAATTGCTTTTATTTTTCTACAGCCATGGCCTGTTGCTTCCTTTGGTTGTTTTACAGGATATTTAACTGTTTTGGGGAGCATAGCTTACCATTACCACTTATTTTTCACTTTTCTACATTACTTAGTGGTTGTAGACTCTTAGTCGAACTGGTTTGAGATCGATTTGCTACCTAAACTAACATCCTGTACTGTTATTATTAAGTTGAAACATAATTTCTCAGTCCATGGTAGCCCACACAATGTTATTTCTGACAACGTTACCCAGTTTCCAGTGAATTATTTCAGAAATTTGCAAAAGAGTGGGACTTTATCCATATTACTAGTAGAAGTCCAGAATACACACAGTCAAAAAGCCTGGCTGAACATGCAGAACAGAGTGCAAAGCAATTACTAGAGAGGTCAAATCATGACAATACCGATATCTTCTTGAATTTACTCAGTCTCAGAAATATACCCCATGACAAATGACTTGGCTCTCCTGGTCAGAGACTTTTATCTACGCAAACCAGAACAATCTTGCCTATCAGTTCTAGTTTGTTGGTGCCTAATAACACTAGAGCAATCAAAGCCCAGCTCTTTAAGAAGTATTTCTTTAAGAAGTCCAGCTATGATAAAATGAGCAGATTTCTTTGTCCGTTGAAAGAAGGAGAGACAGTGAGGATGCAAATGGCAAAAGGCTTAGAGTGAATTGGTCAAGTGAGAGACATATGTGCTGAGCTGAGATCTTATTTAGTGAATCTGAGGGTATAGAATACAGCTGAAACTGCAGGCATCTTCTACCAGTGTCTGAATCAATATCTCAGCATTGTACCTGTGATACAGACTCTAGATATCAGAGCAACTGTTCCTGCTGAAGAACATGTCTCAGTACCTATTCTCATTCCTTGTGATGTCCCAGATGTCCCTGAAGTTGAACATTCTTTGAAGACAGCCCCATTTCTAGATCCAGTTCTGACTTTTATGTTACAAGATTAGGTCATATTTCTAGACCTAGTGTAAAATAAACAGCAACCTGGGCATGATTATATTATATGTGTTTGGCTTTGTATGATTGCATGTCAAAGAATTAGTTCTGTATAATTGCATGTCAAAGGATAATTTCTGTGTAATTGCATGTCAATGAATGCTGTCATTTAGTGTATGTCCTATTTCTCAAAGAGGGAGGATGTAGAACAGAGCATGTGTTGTAACTTTAAGAAGCACTTCCAAGTGTAGGCACATGCATATAAATAGTGAGCATATGCAGAGTGTTAACATGTATGAGTGTAGTAAGTCTGTTTATAAGTTTATTTAAGTTTAAGTTACTAAGCCTCAATCCTGATGTGTTTGCATATAATAAAGCTGCTTGAACCGAACTAACAATTGTTTGTCTGTTTTATCCTGACCAGACGAGTGCCAGTATCCATTCTTCCCTCAACTGCCATATTTTCATAATACCTGCTTTGTGTCTCCTTGACTTCCCTTCTTCCTCTGTCATGTTCAAGCCGTCATCCACACCAAAACCCTCTTTTTCAGAAAAAAATATATGATCAAGGCAAGCCATAGAAATCAAAATAAGAATAATGACACCAATGCTAGCATTTCAGAACTATCTTTTCATGCTAGCACCCATTCTTACATATCCACTCAGTTGCTGGTCCCTGATCATCCATTAGGTGCTCCTCCTTTCATCACTAATTTCACCCAATTATCCATGGGGCCCTTACTTTTATGTTCATTTACCATTTGATCTGGAAGCCATCAGAAGGTCTCTTTCTCTGGAAAACTCTTGTTTTGCACCCCTCCATCTTTCTTCACATAGAAAATTCTTCTAGTATCTCCAAGTCTCCACACATATTTTTCATTTGTTTTCTATATTTCAGCAAGGATCTTTTTTCTTTCCATACTCCATAAGATGCCTCCATCACTTCCTCCTTCAACTCCTTATGGTATTTCTGACCTTAGCTCACTTCTCTCCTCTACACTTGAGTTTGCAATGTAACAGTTTTTTAAAGCTCATGGGACCCCATGGTTCTTTTAGACTTCTGTCCATCCCATTCTTTATTTTGCAGTGGGGTAATCCATCCCATTCATTTCTACTCCAAACTTTCTTTTTCTCATCCTCCATGTCCTTGGAATTATCATTGCCTCCTGAAAGGAGCAGACACACCTAACATCAGCCACTATTTTTGTTTTCCTACATTTGTGTGTGTGTTTGCCTCTAGCATGCTAGCTATCATGTGCACTTTATCTTTCTACATTATTTGAATTTAAAATTGCCCCCAGCTTGCTACTTGCCCTACACACTTTATATTTCTGCATTATCTAAAGTTTAAATGGGAACTGGGTATTGCATCCTGACTGTTGTTCCCCCATTTGTAAAATATCATCATTCCACTGCTAATAATTTACTCCTTGTTTACAGCATGACAAAAGAATATTCTACAACATTCACTTGCATTCCTACAATCTAGAATCTTTTGTTAAGTGCCCCTGCCAGAGTAGCTACTTCCTTCACCTGCAGCTGTACAGCAGTGTAATCATATTTGGTGGTCTATCTGTGCTGATGGACATCCTAACTCTATATTCCAGAGCTACCTGGTAGTCTATATATGGCACCATCAACAAACATCCTTTCAGTCACTTCTCCATAAAAGCAATAGGATACTGGGCCTGCAACTCTACTGCCATTCCAGCCCAATCACTCATATGCAATGTCTTCTTCTTTTTCTGTCCTCAAGATACACTTGTGTTACATCAATGTATCTGTAATTTGCTTGAACTCCTTCATTTTTCCTTCCAGTAGATGCACCTCATCATTTCCACCAATCACATCCACTGCTTCATGAAACACTGAGATGTTTTTAATCAATGCCCTCAGCTTTGCTTCCAAAGCTCTGATATTCATCATCTGACCCTGGTGTTTCAGAATTTTATCTGTGTTTGCTACCATCCTCACACTGCTCTCATTTCAATTCTTAACCTCAAATACTACACATATTTCACTCTTGCATATGTTCACACACACACACACACACACACACACACACACACACACACACACACACACACACACACAAACACGCACACACAAGCACACACACACACACACACACACACACACACACACACACACACACACACACACACACACACACACACACACACACACAGACACACACACACACACACACACACACACACACACACACACACACACACACACACACACACACACACACACACACGCACACACAAGCACACACACACACACACACACACACACACACACACACACACACACACACACACACGCACGCACCCACACGTACACACACATACATTGTTGCTATTTTAACATTAAACGATAGCGAATTTGTCTACAGTGACTAGTGATGGAGCCTGATTCATGACTCAGCAGAGTCACCCCATTTCCAGGCTATACTGTGTACTTGAATCAGGTTTCTTAAGTACCACAAAGTGTGCTCATGGTACATGAGAGAGAGACAGTAGAAATGTACTCAGCACACTAAGGTCACACTATAAACTGGCAAGTTTACTGCAGCATAGAGATCGCACTGATGATGCTTGATATGATTTAAAAGAGCATTGTTTCATATACTCAGTTAATTGCACATCCTTGATCTTGTACTCACAAACATGCATGAAAGATGTTCCTCATCCAGTATAATGTCTATGCTTGTCAGATCTGACCATAAGGCAGTATTGTTTGAAATAAAAGTTAAATCCAGGGATCCAGCAAAACCAAAAACATTTAAGAATTATTCCAAGGCTAACCTTACTCTGCTAAGTGACACCTCCATACCCAGTAAACAGCATAGCATATGCTGATAAGTTTATAAAGTCTCTGTACAGCCATATTGATTGCTGTATAGAGTGAGCTGTGCCACTTCATGTTAAAAATAAGACAAACTCAAAAGACAAGCCACTATGGTGGAAGCACAATATCAGTTGGTTAACTGAGTTAATTAAAACTTCACAGTCTAAATTTGAAGAAAAAAAAGGTACTCGGGCAAAAGACAGTCATAAAGCTTTCTAAAGCTATGTCTGTAACCTCAAGGGAAATATGCACCAATGCACATAACTTACTACAGTGCCATCACCCACACTGAACCAGAGGCCATTGTCAACAATTTAGCTGACAGGTTCAGTTCAAAATTTTCTTCTCATGCCCCCCCCCCTCAGATAGTCCAAAGAAGAGATGATAGGGTTCCCAATGGAGAGATGACATGGGTCCAATGGAGAGATGACAAAATCAGCAAGTAAAGGAGTGTAGTATTGTTGGAAATTAATTCATCCACAGGTCTTGGTGAGGACCTTCATGAGGTGAACCCTGTTTTTTTTACTAAATTTCACCAAGGTGACACATATACAGACTGTATTTTATATAGCATATATCATGGACAGAAGTAGGTTAAAAAATAAAAATGACAGCTGGATGCATGAGTCTCAGAATAAAAAAAGTCCCTGACCCAGGTAGGCACACTGGTGACAGAACTGGAAAAATAACAGTGTTGAATTCTCAAGACATTGGAAACATTTCTACAATGGGGTTAGGCCATGCTCAGTGGGAGAATGGAACTCCTGTTTTAGGAGGAAGTAGTAGCCCACAAAAATCAGAAAAACTGATAGGCTGAAGAAGAGCCGTAAAGATGATAGAGTGGACTATTGAGGATAAGAAAGAAATTATGTATTGTTACCATTATGCAAGAAGCCAAGCATTTCCATACAGAAGGTGTACAAAAAGGTTAAGAGATAAATTAGAAGAAAGAAAATACTTGCACTAGAAAAACTGTCAAAAACTTCAAATGCAAGTATTTTCTTTCCTATAATTTATCTCTTAACATTTTTGTAAACCTTCTGTCTGGAGGTGTACATAAAGGTTAAGAGATAAATTAGAGGAAAGAAAATACTTGCACTAGAAAAACTGTCAAAGGCTTCAAATGCAAATTTGTGTTGAGCAATAAAACAGATTCATGAAAATCATTATATAGACCAAGAAACCCTGGCCCATTTAGAAATAAAAATGATGGAGAAATTGTGAAAATATAAAGAACAACATTATAGATCTTTGAAAGGTATAAAAAAGAAATATGGACATGGGAAAGAGAGAGATCTGATATAGTGCAATATTTTTAAAAAGAAAACCAAATTAACCAATACAAAAAAGCAGAGCCAAAGGTATTTGAAGAGACATATAGGCAAATACACCCAGATTTAGAAATTTCATAATCAAAAAATAAGATCACAATAGGGAATATAGAAAAGAAGATAGTAAAGATGAAGTTAAAAAATAGAAGCATAAATCAATTAAGCAGAATGATTGGAGCAGGAAACATCTGAGCAGTTGCCGTATGAAGATACTTTCAGTAACCAGTATAAAAGTTCAATTGGAGCTTCATGGCAAGGGAAGGAACAAGAAACTATGGCAACCATGATGTAATCAATGTTGTGGAATTACAGAATAGTGAGTTTCCATATGAAAGAGCAATGAATGACACAGGGTGATTTGAAGAGACTATAGCACATGCTTTGGAACTTTCTGTACAATGCCCACAGGCAATAGAGAACAAATAATGTGCCCTCAGTTTAGAAGAAAATGATTTAAGAGAAGAGTTACTTGATTTAATAGAGATGGATAGACATATTAAGATCAATGAAAGAAATAGACTACAGTAAGTCAATAAGACCAATCCCGGGATTCAGAAAACGTCCGTGCAGAAATAGGTTATTCTTGCATGGAAGGGACCATTCCCGTACAGCACGGTTATGTGTACAAGTGCAGGGGGTGTGTCTGAGAGCAGTGCTCTCACAATACACACACACACCCCCTGCACACCAGAACTGCCATTTGGCAATTTAAAATGAGCGACAATGCTCATAATACCCACAAGCCGTCAGGATAAGAAATCTGGTCAAAGCCATAAGGGACAATCGTCCCTACCAAGTTAAAAGTTGGAAGAATAACAGATGTAGCATAAGCACATAGTGCACACATTCCAACCCATCAGAGTAAGGAATGTGGACAAAGCCATAAGGGACAATCATGCCACAAAGCAGAAAGTTGATAGAATAACAGGTTCAGCATTAGCAGGGATATTCTGAAGGGTGCAAATAATAAAACACAACAAATACATTTTTTTTCTACATGCAGCAAAGTTTAAGCATAGCTGCACAGGTGTGCCCATTGTTTAGCTATGCTTAGTCCATCTTAAACAGCACCAGAAGTTAAATAGCAAGAGATATCCAACATAAGCAGTACTGCAATAGTGCAGTGGTTAGAACGTAAGCTTTGCAAGCAGCCATTCTCAATTTGATACCCACTGTAACAAATTTGCATTTTACATGTGTAAGCATTATATAAACATTTTTTATTATAATTAGCTACTAAATAACATATATTTGTTAACCAGAGTACTGTAGTAGGTCCAGATATGAGGTGTCAGTTTAATAAAGTTGTGCAACCTCCGTAAAAACACAAGTGCCCCATACAGTATAGTTACACATGAATAAATGTAATGAAAGCAGATTGGGGGATGTCAGGGACAGTAAACACATTTATAATATGTAATGAATGATGAATCAATCCCATACAGCAGATAGTCTGTAAAATGTGTCATATACCACCCCTGTATGCTGTCTTGTCTGTCTTGTCTGTTAACCTACCCAACCTACCTCCCCAAATATACCTACTACCCCTCCCCAACATCCCATTCTCACCTGAAAAAAAAAGATGCAATCTGCTCAAACAAAAAAATTTTACAGCATATATAGCTGTCCATTTTGCACACATGTCCACTGGACACATGTAATCCAGTCTATCTGGCATCACAATGAATTATTGTTGTCCTCACCCCCTCCCAGGGGTTTGAGTTTCCAAATCTACCTCAAAATTCAGTGTATATGCACAGCTGTTGCTGTAGAAGAAATGGGCAGCTATGTACCTTTCCTACACCCTTCTTACACATCACTGGCTATTTTCCCTTTTGTCGTTCCCTCTTTGTGCCCCTTTTTTCACCACTTTCCTATCAACCCCTTTTTCTTTTCTTTTAAAGAAATAGATGCGGGGTGTAAGCGGGAATAAGCACTTTTTAGGAGCAGTGAGCGGGTTTAAGCCTGTTTGCTTGGGGGTAAGCAATGCCTACATAGGTTAAGAAATTTAGAAGCTAACTGAGTGTAAGAAACTGTAACCGAAAGTTAACACTGCTTACCATCGCGCAAACCCGAGCAAACGCTTGCAACTGCTTAAAAGTGCCTTATCCACTCTGTATCCAATGGCCCTTGTTCTGCCCAGCAACAAAATAAACTTCCTCTGCTAGGCTCAAACTCAGGAGCCTGCAAACTATAGCAAATGTGAGTTACCACTAAGCCATAGCAGACATACATAAACCTGCTGTTTTCACAAACATAGCATCCAGCAATATCATTCAACAGTACAGGAAATGTAATTATACATGTAGATGTATGTGTGTGTGTGTATATATATATTGATAACTAAACAGATATATACCTCTCCCTCTCTATATTACACACACACACACACACACACACACACATATATATATATATATATATATATATATATATATATATATATATATATATATATATATATATATAGTTCCCCTTCATATGACTGAATTAACATAAGCCTGAAACTCATAAGCCTGAAAACAAAAGCCTGAAAAGTCAAAAGCCTGAAAACACAAAAAATACATATTCTGACTTTAAACAACAGAAACCATATTAATTTCCACTAAATATAAGCAGGGGGGCAAGGCCCCTGCACCCCCCATGTGGGGGGCTGTGACCCCCACACTCCCTGCTATTTAAATATATCAACTCCAGGATTGCACTTCATTACACTAAGTTTTATATATATATATATATATATATATATATATATATATATATATGTGTGTGTGTGTGTGTGTGTGTATATACAGATATATACCTGTAGATATAATAGAGGACATAACAAAGACATATATGCCCACAGGGACTGTAAATGGTGGTGAGGGGGCTCAAGCAACATAAGTCTTACACGTATCGATATCCTCCCTCTCCCATATGTATATATATATATATATATATATATATATATATATATATATATATATATATATATATATATATATATATATATATATATATAGACATATAGGTAACTACACATACACACACAGAGGTATGTCTAGGAAGATAAATATTTAGAGTGTGCAGACCACACTGAACAGCCAGTATCCCTACAGATGCAACCTCATCAGATGGACAGTGTATGACTCACCCATTCAAAAGACAATTGTTGCTTGAAACATATACCCACAGAGAAGTCAAAGGATGTAACACCACAGACAGGTTTGCATATGTTCTAAAGGTTTATTTGTGTACTATTACAGTTCTATATGCCATGTCATTTCGCAGTTTATACTCTGAAATACATACAAACAGATCAATGCAATTGTCAAACAGATCATTTAAAACAGTAATATGAAAGCATAACATATGTTGCTGTCCAGGCTAAGGCCTTCAAGTACTACAACAGTAAATACTGACTGGGCCTCTGGATAACAATCAATCAACAGTAAATAATGCAGATGTATAGCCCAGCAGCCTCTAACTACACTCTGTACCCAATCCCTAGGAGGGAAATACCTAAGCTGACACAATGGGATGTATCTGTTACATAAAAATGCATAAGTGAAACCATAACAATTCAACTGACAAACAGAAAAGGCTGTATGGCAGTAATCAGTAGGCCAGCAATGTTCACAAGGTGGAATGTATGGTAATGTACAGCCATATACCTTAAGTCAGCTTACTATTGATATACCTCACATGTTGTAACATCATCTTCTTTCGGCTGTTCCCGTTAGGGGTCGCCACATCAGATCATCTGTTTCCATTTCTTCCTGTCCTCTGCATCATGCTCTTTCACACCAACAGCCTGCATGTCCTCTCTCACCACATCCATAAACCTTATCTTAGGCCTTCCTCTTTTCTTCTTACCTGGCAGCTCCATCCTTAGCATCCTTTTCCCAATATACCCAGCATCCCTGTTCAGCACATGTCCAAACCAACGCAATCTTGCCTCTCTTGCTTTTGCTCCAAACTGTCCAACCTGAGCTGACCCTCTAATATACTGATTCCTAATCCTGTCCATCCTAGTCATACCCAGTGCAAATCTTAACATCTTTAACTCTGCGACATCCAGCTCTGACTCCTGCCTTTTCGTCAATGCTACCATCTCCAACTCATATAACATAGCTGGTCACACTACCCTCTTGTAGACCTTCCCTTTCACTCTTATTGGTACCTGTCTGTCACAAATCACTCCTGACACTGTTCACCACCCATTCCACCCTGCCTGTACTCTCTTCTTCACCTCTCTTCCACACTCACCATTACTCTGAACTGTTGATTCCAAGTACTTAAACTCATCCACCTTTACAAACTCTACTCTCTGCATCCTCACCATTCTTCTGCCCTCCCTCTCATTTACACACATATATTCTGTTTTAGCCCTGCTGACCATCATTCCTCTCCTCTCTAAAGCATATCTCCACCTCTCCAGGGTCTCCTCAACCTGGTCCCTACTCTCACTACATATCACAATGTCATCTGCAAACATCATAGTTCACGGGGGCCTCCTGTCTAATCTCATCTGTCAACCTGTCCATCACCACTGCAAATAAGAAAGGGCTCAGAACTGACCCTTGATGTAATCCCACCTCCACCTTAAACGTATCTGTCACTCCCACCGCAGTCCTCACCAATGTCACACTACCCTTGTACATATCCTGTACCACTCTTACATACTTCTCTGCCACTCCCTACTTCCTCATACAATACCACAACTCCTCTCGAGGCACCCTGTCATATGCTTTATCTAAGTCCACAAAGACAAAATGCAACTCCTTCTGACCTTCTCTGTATTTCTCCAACAACACTCTCAGAGCAAATATTGCATCTGTAGTGCTCTTTCCTGGCATAAAACCATACTGCTGATCACTAATCATCACCTCCTTTCTTAACCTAGCTTCCATTACTGTTTCCCATAACTTCAAGCTGTGACTGATCAATTTTATCCCTCTGTAGTTACTGCAGCTCTGCACCCTTAATCTTAAAAATGAGTACCAACACACTTTTTCTCCATTCCTCAGGCATCCTCTGACTTTCCAAAATTTCATTAAACAAGCTGGTTAAAAATTCCACTGCCATTTCTCCTAAGCACCTCCATGCTTCCACTGGTATGTCATCTGGACCAACAGCCTTTCCATTCTTCATCCTCTTCATAGCTGTCCTTACTTCCTACTTGCTAATCTGCGTCACTTCCTGATTCATTATCCCCACATCATCCAACCTTCTCTCTGTCTCATTCTCTTCATTCATCAGCCCTTCAAAGTACTCTTTCCATCTACTCAACACACTCTCCTCACTTGTGAGTACGTTTCACTCACTGTCCTTTATCACCCTTACCTGATGCACATTTTTCCCAGCTCTGTCCATCTGTCTAGCCATTGGTACAGGTCCTTTTCTCCCTCTTTAGTGTCCAATCTCTCATACAACTCTCTATATGTCTTATCTTTAGCCTTTGCCACCTCCCTCTTTGCCATGCGCCTCATCTCCTTATACTCATGTCTACTTTCTTCATCTCTTTGACAATCCCACTTCTTCTTTGCCAGCCTCTTCCTCTGTATACTCTCCTGTACTTCCTCATTCTACCACCATGTCTCCTTGTCCTCCTTCCTCTGTCCAGATGTCACACCAAGCACCTTCCTAGCAGTCTCCCTTACTAGCGCTGCTGTAGTTACCCAGCTATTCGGTAACTCTTCATTGCCTCAATGTGCCTGTCTTAACTCTTCCCTGAACTTCACCTCACAATCACCCTTTTTTAACTTCCACCATTTAATCCTTGGCACTGCTTTCACACTCCTCCTCCGCTTCTTGATCACCAACATCATCCTGCAAACCACCATTCTATGCTGCTTAACTACACTTTCCCCAGCCACCACTTTACAGTCTCCAGTCTCCTTCAGACTGGCCCTCCTACATAGGATATAATCCACCTGTGTGCATCTTCCTCCACTCTTGTATGTCACCCTATGCTCCTCCCTCTTCTTAAAATACGTATTCACCACAGCCATGTCCATCCTTTTCGCAAAATCCACAATCATCTGACCTTCTGCATTCCTCTCCTTAATACCATACCTACCCAGCACTTCCTCATCCCCTCTGTTCACTTCACCAACATGCCCATTGAACTCCACTCCAATCACTAGTCTCTCACCCTTGGGTACACTCACCACCACTTCATCCAACTCACTCCAAAATTTTTCTTTCTCATCCATCCCACACCCAACTTGTGGAGCATATGCACTAACAACATTCATCATTACACCATCAATTTCAAGCTTCATAAACATCACTCTATCAGACACTCTCTTCACCTCCAAAACACTCTTGGCATACTGTTCCATTAGGATAACCCCTACCCCATTTCTTCTGCCATCCACACCATGATAGAACAATTAGAACCCACCTCCTATACACTTGGCCTTACTTCCCTTCCATCTGGTCTCTTGCACGCACAATATATCAACCTTCCTTCTCTCCATCATATCAGCTAGCTCTCTCCCTATACCAGTCATACTGCCAACATTCAAAGTTCCTACCCTCAGTACTACACTCCTAACCTTCCTCCTCTCTTCCTGCCTTCAGGTATGCCTTCCCCCTCCTCTTCTTCTTCAGCCAACAGTAGCCCAATTTCCGCCAGCACTCTGTTGGCTAACAGTACTGGTGACGGTCGTTGTTAACCCGGGCCTCGACCGATCCGGTATGTAATTATGAAATGTTCTCCACATCAGTAATTTGGCAGAGGTTTTACACCGAATGCCCTTCCTGACGCAACACTCCCCATTTATCTGGGCTTGGGAATGGCACAAAGAAATGCACTGGCTTGTGCATCCCCAGTGGCTGGGTTACCTCACATGTTGTAACACCCTAGGTTAATTATGGTGCCCCCCCCCAGACTGACTTACAGGGGCATATAACACTGTTACATACACTGGCCTCTACCTGTTGTAACACCCTAGGTTAATTATGGTGCTTCCCCCCTCCCCCAGACTGACTTACAGGGGCATATAACACTGTTACATACTCTGACCTCTACACTGCAGAGGGGCACACATTTCTTGTGCTGATGAAGGCTACATATATATGGATCCTACCCCACAATATGTGTGGGGGTCACAACAGCACTAAAATGATGGCAGGAATGGCAGCATGACATAATCACTGGCCACCACATAATAACCCCTTACTGCACGTCATATCGACAAAGCCTGGTATGTCGATGGAGGACAGAGGCTGGTACATCGACCCATATGTATATAAGGCCTTCTTTAGTTATGTCAGAAACCTGGGAGGCAACTCCCAGATATGCTCTGAGTTAGTGCAAAATGACAAAAAAATACACTGAACCCCCAGACACT
>NC_056735.1:594904383-594924383 GCF_019279795.1 Protopterus annectens | reverse complement strand
TTAGCATCCTATTCCCAATATACCCAGCATCCTTCCTCAGTACATGTCCAAACCAATGACATTCTGCCTCTCTGGCTTTGTCTTCAAAATGTCCAACCTGGGCTGACTGTCTAATATACTTATTCCTAATCCTGTCTACCCTTGTCACACCCAGTGCAAGTCTTAACATCTTTGACTCTGCCACATCCAGCTCTGACTCCTGTCTGTTTGTCAATGCCACTGTCTCCAACCCATATAACATAGCTAGTCTTACTACCCTCTAGTAGACCTTCCCTTTCACTATTACTGGTACTCGTCTGTCACAAATCACTCCTGAAACTTGTCTCCACCCTGCCTGTACTTTCTTCTTCACCTCTCTACCACACTTGCCATTAATCTGAACTGTTGATCCCAAGTATATGAACTCATCCGCCTTCATCAACTCTACTCTCTGCATCCTCACCATTCATCTATCCTCCCTCTCATTCACACACATATATGCTGTCATAGTCCAGCTGACCTTCATTCCTCTCCTCTCTAGAGCATATCTCCACCTCTCCAGGGTCTCCTCAAACTGTTCCCTACTGTCACTACATATCACAATGTCATCTGCAAACATCATAGTTCATGAAGACTCCTGTCTGATCTTGGCTGTCAACCTGTCCATCACCACTGCAAATAAGAAAGGGCCCAGAGCTGATCCTTGATGTAATCCCACCTCCACCTTAAATGCATCTGTCACTCCCACTGCAGATCTCACTGCTGTCACACTACCTTTGTACATATGCTGTACCACTCTTACATACTTCTCTGCCACTCCTGACTTCCTCACACAATACCACAACTCCTCTCTAGGCACCCTGTCATATGCTTTCCCTAAGTCTAGAAAGACACAATGCAACTCCTTCTGTCCTTCCCTGTACTTCTACATCAACAGTCTCAGAGCAAACATCGCATCTGTAGTGCTCTTTCTTGGAATGAAACAATACTGCTGATCATTAATAATCACCTCCCTTCTTAAATCAGCTTCTACTACTCTTCCCAATAATTTCATGCTGTGAATGCTCAGTATTACCCCTCTGCAGTTACTATAGCTCTGCACATCACCTTTATTCGTATAATCCAGTACCAAAACACCTTTCCTCCACTCCTCAGGCATCCTCGCACATTCCATGATTCCATCAAACAATCTGGTTAATCATGTCACTGCCATTTCCCCTAAACACCTCCAAGCTTCCACAGGTATGTCATCTGAACCAACAGCCTTTCCATTCTTCATCCTCTTCATAGCTATCGGTACCTCTGCCTTGTAGAGCATGCATATCTGATATGTCATAACTATTGTTTGTTGATGCATAGTAGTAATAAACAGATGTGCATAAGTGCTAGTATTGTGGACTTGTACTGTTGATGTACTGTAATGCTGCACCCACCCTATAGTAATGCCACAGCTGTGGCCACTAACATTGCATCTTTCACACTCTTATGCAGATCCGCCCGGTATACCACCACGGCAGCAGCCTGTAGCTGGTGAGTATGGTTTATGTTGATGCTTGCCAATACACCAGGCATGTACTGGCGATGGTATATGCCATGCACACATCTAACACAACTAACCTTAATGCATGCTGTACATGTTCACGTATTGTTGCTATTACATGCACTGCATCACAGTGTCGACCATGATGGGGTATTGGAAAGGTATGTCAGATGCCTGTGGGATAAATAACGTCCTGTCATTGTGAAATTTGTCCACAGGGATTGACATAATGGTGGCACACACAGACTACAGTATGGGCAAGTGTGAAAAATCACCCCTGTACAGTGCACCAACAGTTTATATACCAGTATTACAATGGCAACTGTTACAGATGTACACTATGGCATAATGTATTAGTGTGGTCCACATTATTAGCTGGGACTTGGCTGTAACACTTGCTGTTCAGTGTATGGGACACTGCAAACTGACACATATGTGTAGCCCATACTTGTCAAGCATCTGCAAAAAGCCTGAAGGTGGGGAGGGGGTGTCAGCATGACACACTAGTGCACTGCAGCAGAGAGCCATAAGGATGGTAAGAATGTCTGTATCTGCACACAGACTAGGTCAGTAACTGTGGCAGACATAACTCTACACCCACAGGAATAGTGACGGCAGTGTGTGAACACCAATGGGTGTGCATATGAGTAGACCTTGCAATCATGCAGAATTGGGGAACATGTGTAGGGCAGACTGACCATACACAAGCAAATGCAGATGGGCCATGTTAGTATACCCCTGATAGGAATAGTGATTGCTGTAGTACTTCCTTTGGGTGGCATAATGGTTAAGGTGTTTGCCTTACAAACACAAGGTGCAGGGTTTGAGTCTCACAAGGGATAATTGGCTAAGCTTACAATGGCTCGCAAGGGCAGTTAGCTTAGTACTAACCTATGAACCTATGAACATAACAATGGGTGCAACAAGACATCATGATAATCATGTGCACACATAGGCACACACATGACTGTATGCAATGCAGTTAGCATCTGCACACCTAACACCTTTAGTAGACACTGAATGTGGATATACAGGACATATGGCACATATCAGGCTCATGTACTGTTAATATATGTAGCGATGCTGTCCCATAGCAGATCAAGGAATGGTGCATCACATCAATAAGAGTGTGTAGACTCCCCATAGCCACGCTATGGTCTGGCAATTGCCAGTGTAATTCTATTGGATTGTTCATACATAGTCTGCTAATGTCGAGAGCTGTAAACAACACATCAGGCATTCACAACTGACATCTGACCACACATCATCCCAGATATGTTTTGCTGGAAAACATAGAGTCTCTGAGTATTACAGCTGACATAACTGACACAGTACTACACATTCAGCAATGGGATGTACACCTGTGAGTTGTGGTGCACAGTACATGGCAGGGTGTATAACAGGTGCACAGCAAAGCTGTGTACATGGGTGCAGTGTTCCCCAGGGGATGGGGTATCACCTACTAAGACAGGCCATACCTCACACACATGTATTCTGTTGCTAGCATGGATTGACTATAGCTGAACTGCACTGCATGTTGTTGTGTACCATATGATATGCATGTTGACAGATGGGTAATGGGAGGACTGTGTGTACTATCATTTTGCAACCTCACCTGTATGTGTGTGTGTCTCTGTGTGGGCGGGTGTTCATGTCGTCTGTAGGTTCAATGTGGTGTAGAGGAGGGAGGATGCTGCATGTAGGATGTGTGTGTATATGTATGTATGGTTGTGTGGGTGTCCATGTATGCACATGTGTGACTGTGGTGTTTATGATATGACAGTACTTCCCTTTGTGATAGTGCAGTACATGGACATGGACTGACACAAGACACAACAGGAATACTTGTCTGATATGTAATCACAGGACAGCTGATGGTCTAATAAGGTTTGTAGCATAGAACATGCATTGGGAGGGAAAGTAGATACCTGGTATACCCTCAATATTGCAGAGAGCAGGGAGATGAATGACAGCCCATGTAAGCAGCACTAAAGATGCATTGGGGAATTACTAGAAAACAGCAGGGAGTGTATACATATATCACAGTTATCACATGATAGGTTGATTGAGCAACATGTCGGGCATGTATTGAGCAATCATTACACATGACACTACAGTGTGTGACGTTATGGAGGGAACGTATCAGCCTATCACATATAGAGGTCAAGCTCACAAAGTCCCAACATACACAGGGTGAACACTGAATGACAGTAGTTAGGCCATGTAAACAGTACTACACTCAGGTCATGGAGTTAATTGAGTAATAGGTCTTGTGTTGTGGTCACTTTTGTAGGCATTTAGAGGAATGAGACTTTAATAAGTGGCATTAATGAGTGTATGTCACCAAGCATGATGATGCATGATGGGCAACTTAAGGGAATGCATGTGGGACTGTCTGTAGCATCACAGATAGGTAGGTATTAAGGTAGAGTGTGTGTGTGTGTGTGTGTGTGTGTGTGTGTGTGTGTGTGTGTGTGTGTGTGTGTGTGTGTGTGTGTGTGTGTGTGTGTGTGTGTGTCTGTGTGGCTGTGTGTATTGTTATGTAATGCTGTACAGATCTTAAAGTGCATTTCTTTTTTATCCCCCACAGGTGGCGTGGTGGGTCAGGGTCCCTCCTGCAGGCAACTTGATGTTGGTATGCACGCAGACACTGACGATGATGAGACCACAATTGAGGCACAGGTGGGCTTGTCAGGGGTCAACACATCGCCAACATTTGACATCCCTCTCTTAGCCACCCTATCCCTGCACACAGTTTCAGTGCCTATACATACCCCATCACCAGTGGCCATAGCTGAGGGACAGTTGGCAGTAAGTTGCAGTGCACAGGGTAGTGTGGTGACCATGCCAGCCATGTCTGTCCACAGCAGGCATAGCTGGATTTCCAGCAGGCCACCACATAGGCAGATGCACCAGGGTGCTCGTGGTAGGGCTGTTGGTCATCCTGCCCCTGGCAGAGGTGCCACAACTGGTACCACCAGGCACATGTTTCAGGTTGTCATGGAGGCACAGGCACATACAGAAATGTACAACAGACAGGGCCTGAGGTGACAGAGGGCTGCCTACTCATCTGTAAGTCACAGCATCTGTGAACTTGCTGCTGCCCTCCATGAACAGAATGAGATTATGGATAGACGGTGGGGTGAGATGGTGGGCCTCCTCGACCATGGTATGTCTGTCCTTGAAAACCTGGTGGGAGTGGTGTGACGGCCGTGTGGACGTAGGCCAGAAACAACAACATCTGGCGGTTGACGTGGACATGCTAGGATGCCAAGCCACTCCCGTACTGGAAGTAGTAGCCCCAGCACATCACTGGGGGTGCTGTCCACACCACACCAAAGCAGGCCTCATGCACATGACCCTGGCCAGGCCCATGTGTGACATGGTTCCAGCAGACATCTGTCATCATCATGAGACAGCAGCACCACAAGGCCTGTACCTGCATGTGCCCATATAACCTCTGGCAGGCACAGTCAGTGTGTCAGTGGCCAGAGGTGGCGAACTGCACACCCTGCCAGGTATGGTCTTCAGTTGTTCAAAAACACCTGTATGGGCAGCCACATGGCAAAACTGTGTGCATACATACCCACACACTATACAAACACATGTAGGGCAACCCCATAAATGCACGCACCACATCAGTATGCCCCATCCAAATAATTAAACCCCTCACCCACACACATGGTGTCAAATGTATGGACCACCCTCGGCCTGTGGCAAACCAGCAACACACCCTGTGCATATGATGATGCCTGTGCTACATCCCTGTCATCCATAACATCAATGCAGGGACAGGCTAATATGGTTCTGATGCACACGGTGACTGTAATACAGTGCAGCAATGTACTGCAGTGTAACATGTTGTCAGGAGTAATGTGTAATGCATACATGTCAGGTAGTGTAGCCATCCAGCTATGATGCATGTCAGCTGCTAGTAACACTGGGTGATTGTGATCTCCATAAAGTTATCCATTTGTGTTGTAGGTCTACATGTGTCAGCAGGAGGATGGTCTGTAGTCATATTCCACAAGGGTTATGGTACTGTGGTGACACCATAGCTGTGACTTATCCAGAGTACAGTTGCACACATGTCACAGGATTGTCTAACAGTTATTGCCTGTGCCACAGACAGGTGACCCGCTGGGACATGTATAATCTGCTACCGTATGTAGACCCATCCACATACACGCACACTCTTACATGGCAACACAGTGACTAGACCCCTACCTAGGTATGTACTGCTACTGAACTGTGTGGCTTTCATTGCACACACCACACAACATTTAGGGTGAGGTGTGTAGCAGGTTACATGTTACATGTAGAACATCCACAGACATGTACAATATGGTAATGGTGGATGTAATGGTCGTATATGGATAATACATAGTGTGACATACCATCATACACACATTGACAGACACATAACAGGCAGACACACATCCAAGAGACCTGGGCCTATTGGTGCTAACTAACTAGTCCATGTGTCCAATGTGTCACAGGGAGGCTGCACTCAGCACATGTGTAACTGGGCTGTATTGTGGTTTCAGTTACCTGTACGGTTGATGGTGACAGTGGTCACCATAAGGTGGTGCATGGGGCATATACCGGGTGTACCATGGTGTATTGGCAGTGTACACAGCACCTACATCCCCCAGTGGTTATTGTATGCACTGGAACCCATGATGGCACTCTGACATACCGACTATCACACATTGCCCATGACTGCAATACAACCCATTGTATATCATAACAGTGGTACTACAGGAATATGCATCTAATGCACATGCCACAGGCATAATAGTGTGTTACATTGCCATGCCTCACCTATGGGGGGCAACAACACTATCTATACTACTGTGTGGCAATGTGGAGTGTAATAGGAGTATGTGGCCTCAGAATGGTGTACCCTACAGATATGCAGACATGCACACATACACACACTTGCCAGACCTCAATGGGTTTCACATGCCTATTGACCCATTTGTACAACACTGTTGTGCTGGTAATTCATGGCTTATGTAGCCATTAGGGTGAGGAGTGTAACAGGGTACATGTCATGTCCAACACAGCATCAGCAACATCTGACTATGGCAATGGGTGTTGAGGTGGTTGTGAAGGCTGTCATGGAGTTCTGACCTACAGGTCTGCTAACACACAGACACTGCTATCCTCAGTAATGCACACATACACATGTGTCAGTACTGTGGTGCATTGCTGTAGGTGGTCATAGCTGTGTCCATGGCTACTGTCCATGGGGAGATGGGCTGTGTAGGGGTTGTGTGTGCATTGGTATCATGATACCTGCCCTGTGCCTACAGGCAATCTATCAACAGACACCACTTTGGTGACCATTAGGGTGAGAGTGACATGCATCAGCCAGTCCTTGGGGTGCCTTCTGCACATGGCCACTGACTTGATCCAGTTGAAATGTATGCAACATGTATTACAACACATGCTTAGTGCCTGTGTTGGAGACCTGTACCCAAGCATGTTTTGTTGATTGTGGTAGTGTGGTGTAGGTACCCATGGCAGGTGGTCCATACAGGTTGTTGTTTCCTATATTTGCCAGTTAGTACACAGCTGGGCAGACATGTCAGTGTCAATCAAGCATAGGTTGTCTGTACGTATCCCAGCTGGATACCTGCCATCTACACATCTATAGAGGGACTCACAAACATCAACTTGGAAAGTAGCTATGCAGTAGGATGAATGTGTTGACAGATGGATGTTTGACAACAATATGTATGCCAGTACTAAATATTGTATGCCCTCACTAACATGTTCTGTACAAACAGTACTCTCCACTGGCATTTGACATGTCTGATCATTATCCAGTAGGAGATATACACGATGACACAGCCCACACATCTGGAACATAACACTGAGGCCTCAGAGTCCAGCTATGCCTGCAGTTGTGCTTGTTTTCAGTAGTACTTTAAGCACTCTACCCTTGCCTGGGACAGCACTGTCAAAAGTAGTACTGCCATATTACACTAAATGCCAGTGTGACAGCATGTACTCTGGGTTACTACCCCTGCATGTAACACATTCATACAGATAGTGCTGTGCAGGTCTCATATACTTGTGTGTCCCAGACATGACACTCACACCCCTTGCTACTGTAATGACAGCACATAGACGCATGTATTGTACATGGCATTACATACACTTATTACAGATGCCAATACCCAGGGTTTGACATGGCCTTGTATCTTAAGCAGAGATTGTCTCTGTGTATACCGTATGCCATGGAGTATAGCTGGAGGTTTTTGAGACGGTCTGCATAGGGCATATGCTTTAGGCCTGTGATACTTTTAGTGATGTATTTCTGTGGCCTTTGCAGCTGTTGCAGATGTCATGTGAGCTATATACCAAATGGGTCATTGTACTCTATAATGCGTGTAATGAGGGATGAGTACAGTGGGACAACTACCTCTGTTTTCCTGGATGAAAAGCCATTAGTGATGAGGTGTACCACATAGAAGGATCACCTCACTGTTGTGGCAATGTGGTTATTGAATGTGACACCACTGTACACCTGTATCCATAAATCTGTCATCACACCTTTGGGGTTTAGTGTACTGCCACCATAATTCATGGGAACATGGTATTTCCCAAAGGGGATAACCACACACTTCTGGTCATTAAGCTTAAGCCCATGACTCTGGCACCAAGCATCTGTTTCTGTAATGCCCTTTAGTAGAATGCCCACATCATTTGGGGATTCAACAGTGGCTCCCGGTTTGCAGTCATCTGTGAACTTTGTTAGACAGGGTCCCATAGTGTTTGCATGTACTTCAGAGAAGTAGATACCAAACATGAGTGGTCCCAGGATTGAACCCTGAGGTACTCCACTTGTCACTTGTTTGTAGCTGGTATTGGAGTCAGCTACTTTTACAGTGTGTGTTCTGTCAGTAAGCTAGTTGGCAATCCATCATGTGATGTGGAAATGTATGGCCAGCTTAGTAGGTTTATCTATGTTTTCAGAGTGGGAGATGGTGCTGAAGGCCTTGGTGAGGTCCATATAGGCTGCCTGGACTGCCTTACCCCCTTCCACAGCTCTGGAGACTGATTCAAAGAAGTCAATCAGGCTCAGGAGACATGATTGGCCCTTCACAAGGCCAAACTTGGTGGGGTCCAGTGTTTGAGGCTTGCCAATGTCTTCATTTATTTGTTCCATTATAATGCCTTCCATGCCCTTGCAGATCAGGCTCGACAGACTGATGGGATGGTAGATCCCAGGATCCAAGGTGGATCCCCCATTGTGGTGTGGGATAACTGTAGCTATGTGCCACTCAGTGGGCATGAAGCCTGAGGTGAGGCTATGATTACACATAACACATAGGTGAGGTGCAAGTTCATTTTGTAGTGCATGTAGTACACAGCCTGGAATATCATCTGTTCCCATGGATGCTGTATTCTTAGCTGTGAAGAGTGCGGTTTCTACCTGTGTGGCCATGATTACTTATTTGTTGCAATACTTTGGTATTGAGATAGGCCCTTTAGGGGGTGAGAGGGTGGTGAATGTGGTAGTACATTAATCTGCCAGGATATTGGCAAAATCCTTGGGATCAGTATATTTAACGCTATTCTGCTGTAGCTCAGATCAGTTCTGAGCATTGCCAGTCAGATTCTGGACATAACTATAGAATGGCTTGTTGTTGTCTTTGGAATCTGTGGCTATTTCATATATGTAACTGGCTTTGGCGGATTCTATGAGGGATCTCAGCTTCTTACTGAGGCTGGTAACAGAGTTGTTTGCATCCTGGGATTATCCATATGTCTTCAACAGTCTCTTCCTTCTGTTGTACAGTTTTTTTTTATGGCAGGGGTCCATCATATTGGCTGTCTTTGTTTGGAGGGGGACATCTTGGTTCTATCTGTGATGGCACGATACATGCACGAGTGGATGTGCTCACACAGTGCCTCACTGAGGATTTAGCAGTTGGTCTACCATCTCCCATCTCCACGGGTGTATCACAGTTTCTTACTTCTGACTTGAGTAGCATGAATTTGGCTTTGTAGAGGATTTTTACGGGGGTGTCCTTCCTGGGGTTTGGGGGAGGGATGTGGATGTCGACGGAGACTAGCTTATTGTCAGACCTGAACAATGAGCGGGTGACCACTGCTGTGGAGCATCTATCTCTCATGTTGGTAATGACCAGGTCTAGGATACTGGAGCCCCTGGTAGGATAACGGATTACGTGTTCCAGGGCGTTGGAATCCATGTCTTCCAAGAACCATTGGGGAAAGGCATTGTTACCTAAATAGTTCTCCCAGTTAATGACGGGGTAGTTAGAATCAGCCAGTATGAGGGGTTTTGGTTGTATCTCAATAATTCCAGTATGTTTAGTAAGGTGTAGTCAGGATGTTGGGTCGTGGTGGGGGATCTATAGCAAGCTACAATTTGGATTGCGGTCTTACCTTGTGTTAGTTGCACCAGGAGATATTCAGGTGCATTGTGTTGGGAACCAGCCTGGAAGTGTGAATAACTTTGTTGAATATGGACACTCCTCCTCTTGTAGTGTTGTGGTCTTGTTTTGGTGGCCAAAATGTGTGGTAAGAGTGATAGCCTGGTATTGCAGGGGTGCTCTCTGGAGCACTGAACCAGGTCTCAGTTACTGGACAGATACGGATGTTCTCCATTTTTAGGTGTGCCTCAAGAGAGTGCATGTTTAGGATAAGACTTCATGCTTTGAGTAGCATTACCTTCAGTTTTGCATGCTTGTATCTGTTACGTTGGTGGTTTTGTCCTTTGATCCTTGCCTAGAAAAGGCACTATGGGGGTGGCAAGAGCATTAGCCATTAACCTGAATCCCAGGGGCAGACCATCTCTAGTGAAGCATTGTGATTTGTGAATCATGTCATCCTAGGCAGACAGATACTGGATCCTCTTTGAATGACATCAGAAGCTTAGCCAATTGAAGTCATTGCTGTGTATATGTATATATGTGAGTGTTTACATATATATATATATATATATATATATATATATATATATATATATATATGTACATATATATCTCCATATATGTACGTGGATATCTATATGTCCATATATGTATGTGGATATGTATATGTTTATATATCTATATAGATATGTGGATAAATATGTACACATATATGATTACTGGGTCTATATTAAAATCTTGAAGTCTGACAATATCGAATACAATATTGTCGACACGAGAATATCAAAAGTACGCTACATTGAACATTTAAACGGAAAATCTCTGTATGGGGAGATTTCCATTTACTTCAATGTAGTGCATTCTCTGAGTTGGTATATTTAAGTAGGGGTGTGTGGGGGGTGCAGGGAGGCTTGCCCCCCTGCCTACACATTATTTAGTTTTTTTTTTTTTGCTTCAATGGTTTAAGACTTCAAACACTAAAGTTCAATCTTTAGTGATTTGAAGTTTTAAACCTTCGAGATTATAATATAGACCCATGTTTACCTTATGTCCAGAACATGGAGTGGAGTCCTATCTTAACACCAATAGTCCCAACCGCTTAGTGCAAGGGGATGTCATGGATGTATTGCAGGCATATATGTAGAATGTTGCTACTATAATAGGGGTTGTCTTAACAGACATGATGGGTGCGGGAGGTCACATCTGCTGTAGACATGTGCGCCATTAGCTATGAACAGACATCCTAAGGGCATCATAGTACAGTACCACTGCTAGTACAGTAGTGATCCTGTGGACTACATCAGGGATATGACCAATATATGTGGACAGTCTGGCACTCTGTGGGCAGTCCTGAAGAGTACACATGTCCCCTTCATGCACGACATATGGACCATGCCTCACAATGGGGATGTGACTAGCCATGTACTGGACTACATATGCCCACACATTTTATGCACGCACACACGCCAGTCTGTCTTGACACATAATACCTGATGGTGCAGAGGTCACATGGCCACATACTACCCAGTAGATACTGACATACATCTGTACAGCACAGTTATGGTGGCCTGGCAGCAGTATGTCTTGCAAATAAATGGACATAACAGCACACTGAGTAATTACACTAGGCTGCTAGGATGTCACTAAGCACTGTGAAAACTACAGGCAGACTGCCACAACAATGGACTATATTGTTTATGGGGGAATACACATATACCTGCAGTTATAGTGGGCTCCACATGCAGGTCACAGCACAGTGTGGCAGACACCTGTGCGAGTGCATACACACATCCAATGTCAAGCCAGCCACAGACACATGTGATACACAAGCTTATTATGACACTATATTGACTGTCTGTTAAACACCATCCTCATATGTGCCACTTACACAGTAACCCTGCATACACTGGTCATGTCACAGTGTTGTCCGATGGCTGGCTGTGGTATGGGACACATGTGTGTCTGGCCCTACAGACATGTGAGCCAGTAGGGTACCATACACTGGAGCAGCATGTAACATCAGATAGAACAGGACCATTACCAATGGCATCTACCACAGTCTGTGCACAGCCCAAGGTACGTATGCCAATACACATACTGTTGTCAATAATCCTAACTTAGGGTTCTGCAACCTGTGGTTCTGGTGCCACATGTGGCTCTTACAACCCACTGTAGTTGCTCTCTGTACCTCTGAGGATTAATGGCCACTCTACTGCACCACACACACACACACACACACACACACACACACACACAGATCAAGCAACCCCAACATACGAACACAATTATGGACATACGTCAGGTATTGTTCTTATACACTTAGTCCTTTTATATTTAGTACAACTATATGTGTAACCTTATATGCTCTGTTATCTTCATTTTAGGGGTCAAATAGCTGTTGCGGCTCCCAATTACTTTCATTTGTTGGGGGAGGGGCCATACATGGCTCTCTGGATAGTGAAGGTTGAAGACCCCTGCCCTTCATACACAGACCACAGTACTGTGCACACAACTGCAGAATGTCCAAGTAATGTATTCAGAAACACCACTACTATACACAGTATGTCCAGCAGTCTATCTGACTGGCTTGTTATTGGGTATGATGGCAATGAATAATGGTGTACAGAACATATGCACCATATATATGTGGGCTTCATCTGCACAACACATGTGTGCCCCTCTGCAGTCTAGAGGTCAGTGTATGTAACAGTGTTGTGTTATATGCCCCTGTAAGTCAGTCTATGGGGTGGGGTATGAACCATAACTATCCTAGGGTGTTACAACATGTGAGGTATACAAGTATTCAGCTGGCTTAAGTAACACGGATGTACATTACCATACATTTCACCTTGTGAACATTGCTGGCTTACTACTTACTGCCAAATGGACTCTTCCATTTGTCAGTGTGATTGTGATGATTGCAGGTATGCATTGTTATGTAACAGATACCTCCCATTGTGTCAGCTTAGGTATTTTCCCCCTAAGGGTTGTGTACACAGTGTATTTAGAAGCTGATGGGCTTTACATCTGCATTACTTACTATTGAATGATTTTTATCCTGTGGCCCAGGTCTGTCTTTCCTGTTGCACTACTTAATGCCTTGGCGTGGACACCAACATATGTTATGTTTTTGGATTAATGTATTAAATGATCTGTTTGAGAGTTGCATTCATCTGTTTGTGTGCAATTCAAAGTCTACACAGCTATATGACATGGAATATACTACTGTAATAGTGCACAAATAAACCTTTAAAATGTATGCAGACCTGTGTGTGGTGTTACATAGGTTCATAGATAGGTACTAGGCTATCTGTCCAAAGGCATTTATAAGCCTAGCCAGAATGTTTTGGCTTTCGCCTCCCCCTTAGATTAGTTCCCTGTGCCTTTGCCCAGCAGAGCCACTAAAGTGATCACTGGGGTAAACTTTCTGTTTCCCATCCACTCATCAAGGTTCCTCTTGAAGTGTGTTAGTGAGGAAATCTGCCTAATGTAGATTGGAATCTTGTTCCAGAGCATGGGAAGTCTCTGGGACAGGAATCTATCCCTCCAACATGTCCTATTTATTGTTGTGGTGAGGTTTAGATCCTTAGGGCATGTGGCTTGAGGGAATATTGTTTTCTTTAGGTGGAGCATGTCCATCAATTCTGGGTTGGACATGGCCTTGTATGTCAGGCAGAGATCAACTTTGAGTAGGCGGTATGCAATCGAGTACAGCTGGAGTTTCTTCAGTCGAGTTGCAATGGGCATCTGGTTGAGCCAGTGATCCTCTTGGTGAGGTACTTCTGTGGCCTTTCCAGCTGTTGCAGGTGTCTTGTAAGATACATCCCAAATGGGGCATTATACTCAATGATGGGTCTGATGAGTGATGCATAGAGGAGCACAATAACCTCTTTTGATCTGGATGCTAACCCTTTTGTGATTAGGTGGGCCACATAGAAGGATTTTCTAACCACTTTGGCAATGTGATTATCAAAGGAGAGATTATTATCTACTTGTGTCCCCAGATCCCTTATTACGACTTCCATATTTAGGGGGCTACCACCTATGTGGTAGTTTGTGGGTACTTTGTTTTTCCAAAGGGGATGACTGCACTTTTTGGCATTTAGCTTAAGGCCATGGTTTTGACACCAGGCATCTTTCTCAGTGAGACCCTTGTAGAGGATGTCTGTGTCAGCTGGAGAGTCAATTATAGCCCTAGTTTGCAGTTGTCTGCGAACTTGGTCAGCCATAGTCCTCCTATGCTTGCCTATACCTCTGAGAAGTATATATTGAACAGGAGGGATACACCACTTGTAACCAGTATAGAGTCAGACCTAGCTCCCGCAACTCTTACCATGTGGGTTCTATCCGTGAGCCAGTTGGCTACCCATCTCGTGATGCAGTGGTTTATGTTCAGGCTGGTGAGCCTGTCTATAATACCAGAATGTGGAATGGCATCAAAGGCCTTTGTGAGGTCTAGGTAGGCTGTGTGGACCATCTTTCCCTCATCTATAGCCTTGGTAACTGTCTCAAAGAAGTCCACCAGGTTTAGAAGGCATGGTCTACCCTTAACAAAGCCGAACTGGGTAGGGTCCAGTGTTTGGAGGTTCCCAATGTCTCTTTTAATGAGATCCATGATGATGCACTCCATAGCCTTGCAGACCAAGCTAGTCAGGCTTATAGGGTGATAGTTCCCGGGGTCTGTTGTTGCTGTGCACCACTCTATGGGTACATAGCCAGTGGAGAGGCTGAGTTTGAATGATATGTTTAGGTGAGGGGTTAGTTCATCTTTCTGCTCATATAGGACACAGCCTGGGACACTGTCCAGTCCCATTGATGCTGTGTTTTTGGCTGTGATTTCAGGGGCACTACATTCTTCTGGTATGGTTATAGGCCCTTTTGGGGTGAGAGGAGGGTGAGGTTTGCACTGAACCTGTCTTCCAGGATGTTGGCAATATCGGTCAGTTCAGTGTATTTTGTACCATTCTGCACTAACTCCGAGCAGATCTGAGAATTGCCACTTAGATTCTTGACATAGTTAAAGAATGCCTTGTGGTTATCTTTGGAGTCCTTGGCAATTTTTCTTTTGAAGCTAGCCTTGGATGATTTTATGAGGGATCGTAGTTTGTTGCTGATACCGATCAGGGATTTCTTCCCTTTTTGGGATTTTACTCTTTTCTGTACAAGTTTCCTCCTTCTATTGTATAGCTTGTTTATGGCAGGAGTCCACAAGACTGGTTTCCTTTTCTTTAATAAACACACAATTGAGCGAAGCAAACCAAAGCAATACACACTTCAAGCAGATAGGAAACACCAACCACAGAGATGAAGAAAAAAGTTCCACTGAAGGCGAATTGCCGAGGTACCAGGACATGTTATTAAAAGAAAACTTTTTTCATCATCTCCGTGGTTGGTTTTTCCTATCTGTTTGAAGTGTGTATTGCTTTGGTTTCCTTTTCTTGGAGGAGTGAGTCTTGATTTTGCTTGGGATAGCATGATCCATGCATTTTTGTAGGTGCCCGTAGAGTGCATTAGTAAAGGATTTTGCAGCTTGGGCAGCATTATCTTTTAACATGGGGGATTTGAAACTTTCCAACTCGGTCTTAAGTAACTCGAAGTTTGCTTTTGAAAAGTTTTTCACGGTGGTTTCTTTGACGGGGGTGGGGGCTGAATGTGGATATCCGGAGTGATTAGTTTATGGTCAGATCTAACCAGCGAGAGGTTGACCTCCGGTGTGGAACACCAGTCACCCATGTTGGTGATAACCAGGTCCAATATGTTGTCACCTCTGGTGGTGGTGTTGACCAGTTGATCCAGGGTGTTTGAGTTTATAAATTCTAGGAAATGTACGGCAAGGGACTTAGTACTTGAGTAGTTCTCCCAGTTAATGTTTGGGTAATTGAAATCACCCAATATCAGGGTGTTTGGTAGGACCTTTATGTTTCCCAGTGTTTCCAGAAATGCAGAATGGAGTTCTTGGGACATGGTGGGTGATCTGTAGCAAGCTACAATTTGAATAGCAGTTCTGCCCATTGTTAGTTGTATGTGGATGATCTCTAAAGCATCGTGCTGTGCCACTAACCTGGAGGTGAGGGTATCCTTGATGAATATGGATACACCCTGGCCTTTTGTATTTCGGTCTGGGTTTTGTGGCCAAAATATATGGTATGAGTTGTAGCCTGGTAGTGCTGGGGTGCTCTCTGGATCCTAAAACCAGGTTTCTGTTACTGCACATATATCAACTTTCTCCATACTGAGGAGTGCCTTGAGTGCATGCATTTTGAGGTTTAGACTTGTGGCATTGAGAAGCATTACCTTCAGTTTTTTGTTACTTGTGCTATTTATGGCAGTGGGTTTGTCTTTTGAGCCTTGCCTAAAATAGGCACTATGGGGATGGCAAGAGCCTTGGCCAGTATTCGAAAGCCTAAGGGTGACAGGTGCCAGCCGTCTCTAGTGAAGCAGCATGGCTTGTCAAACATGTCATCCCAGGCTGACAGACACTGGATCCCCTTTGAATGACACCAGAAGCTAAGCCAATTGTTGGAATTGATAAGTTTTTCTTTATACCGTGGTATCATTCCTGGTGAGAGGAGGATGCTACTCAGGATCAGGGTCATACCATCCTGGGCTATGTGATCAGAGAGCTCTTCCACGTCTCTTTTCATGTAGTCCATGGTGGTCCAGGGAGGTATGGCTCAGGTCATTCACACCAACATGGACAATGACAGAGTCATATTTGTACTTATTTGGGAGTGACCTGTGTATAAATGACCATTTTTTTAATTTAGTGTAATCAAGTACTTTTTGATATAAGACGGGGCTAAAAAAATTGGTGTTTTAGGCAGAATTTAGCTAAAGGCAGCAAGAAAATGCAGAAATATGATACTTAATCACTCCAAAGTCTCTCTTCTGTCTCTCTGCTGCTGCTGATCTCTGCAGGGCACCAGACAGGAGCTTGCTGAGCTGTATGTAAGCACAAAATCCTTGCAAATGTGGGTTTTATAGCAGGGAAATGAAAGAGATAGAAATTAGCCCAAAATGGCCAATAAACTACTAATTTCTGGGCTGAAACCACTCCTCCAGTGTCAGATAGGCTGCTCAAAGCCCCCCCCCCCCCACAGGAGAACAGAGAAACGTCCTTCTATCCAAGTAAGTTATGGGCAAACACAGAAACTTGTAACACAGCCCTGAATTCAGCACTGACCTGAAAACTGGACTATACAAGCTTAGAAAGGTGGGAAAGAAGGATATATTTATTTTGTTTTTTGGCTTTTTTCAGAAAATAAAGCAGATACAATCAAAAAACACTTTAAATATACAGAAATGGCTATTACACTTGAGTGTGTAGACTACAGCAGTTAGACAGGTAATTTAAACACAAAAATGACTTTGTTAAAGTGCAGTAAAATAAGTATAATATGTAGCTGAAATAAGCTTTTTAAATCACAGAAATGGTAAAAAATTGGCGTTATAGGCGGGATTAGCTAAAGGCAGCAAGAAAATGCAGAAAAATGATACTTAATCACTCCAAAGTCTCTCTTTTGTCTCTCTGCTGCTGTAGAACTCTACAGGGCACCAGGCAGGAGCTTGCTGAGCTGTATATAAGCACAAAAACCTTGCAAATATGGGTTTTATAGCAGGGAAATGAAAGAGATAGAAATTAGCCCAAAATGGCCAATAAACTACAAATTTCTGGGCTAAACCACTCCTCCAGGGACAGATAGGCTGCTCAAAGCTCCCCTCTCTCACAGGTGAACAGAGAAACTTCCTTCTATCCAAGTAAGGTATGGGCAAACACAGAAACTTGTAACACAGCCTTGACTTCAGCACTAACCTGAAAACTGGACTATACTAGCTTAGAAAGGCAGGAAATCAAGTATATATATATATATATATATATATATATATATATATATATATATATATATATATATATATATATATATTTTTTTTCCTTTCAGAAAATAAAGCAGATACAATCTAAAAAACATGTTTAATGCACAGAAATGGCTATCGCACGTGAGTGTGTAGCCTACAACAGTTAAACAGGTAATTTAAACACATAAACAATTTTGTTAAAGTGCAGGCTGTAAAATAAGTACAATATGTAGCTGAAAAAAGCTTTTTAAATCACAGAAACTCTAAAAAATTGGTGTTTTAGGTGGAATTAGCTAAAAGCAGCAAGAAAATGCAGAAAAATTATACATACTCACTCCAAAGTCTCTCTTTTATCTCTCTGCTGCTGTAGAACTCTGCATGACATCAGGCAGGAGCTTACTGAGCTGTATACAAGCACAAAAACCTTGCAAATGTGACTTTTATAGCATATCCTTGAGGGCCGCTTTGAGGACATCTAACAGATGGAATATTAACAACTCACACAGGTCTGAAGAGGAGAGTCAAGATGTATCTATACATGCATGCATCAGATGCTCCCCCCTAGTTTGGATGGATGCATGTTGATGTAAACCCTTCCACAGGAGCATAGTCTGTGTGGAGGTGTGTTGAAGTATATATTCAACATTGTCAGTAAGGAGTATGTGCTGAGTCATGTTATAGGTGATCTGTGATGTTATAGCCTTCTGTGTGATAGGCCTAGATGAAGGTACGATAGTGCCTACTTCCTATCCTGATCTGCTCAAGGGTTTGGACACAATCTCCCACACATTGAGAAGTTAAAAAACTTTCTAGTGGAAGGTAAATTTATTATGCCTAGTGTTACTGTACATAATTTGAGATTTAACTTTAGCACTTATGTATGTAATAGATGCAAGGCTTGTAAACATATTGTGAATAGTTTTGGGAATATTGGTGGATGTAGATTTGCAGTGAAAAGTTTTTTTTTAAAATATGATACAACTGGTATAATCTATGCCATTAAATGTCCATGTAACACATTTTATATTGGTCATTCCCAGAGATCTTTCAAAGTAAGACTTCTTGAGCATATAAGAGATATAGAAATCTTTAAAGACACTAGTTCTGTGGCAGCTCATTTTCACCTAGCACATCAGGGTTCATCGGTGGGCTTACAAGGTACCACTTTAGAAAATGTGGATGGTAATAATTGTGAATTTACTGACACTTATTTTAAGGATAACCTTTTATATAAAAAAGCCATTTATATACTTAAATTTGATACTCTTACACCTAATGGTATGGATTCTGAACTTAATTGGAGAGTTCTCCTTTAATTATGTTTGTGATTTTCTCTAATTGAATGTTTATTGAATAATTGATTGTGCTATTTATATGGAGTGTTTTTGGGTGTGTATTCTCCTTTGAAGGCACTCCAGCCAAGATATCAGAGAGTGAAGAGAGTGAATAAAATACTTCTGGATTATACTGGGTTACTGTTATTTTGGTTGTTTTTCTATCATTTGAGAAGTTTTCTGCGCTGGTGTTAAACCCTTACGTCACTGGATGGGTAACCAATTGGCTCACAGACAGAACATATACTATGAAAGTTGGTGAATCAACCTGTACCAGTAGATCTGTCACCACTGGTGTACCCCAGGGATCTATGCTTGGGCCTGTACTGTTTGGTATCTATTTCTTGACAGTTCAGGCTAAGGTATATAGCCTTTGGCTTACCGATATTGCTGATTCTTGCATACTGACTGCAATCACTGAGTTCAATAATGTTGATATACTACAGGAGGGGCTAACACAGACACATGATTGGTGACAAAGCCACGTAGTCTACAAATAAATGCAAAAATGTGTCTTTATTTTTTCCTTTTGCAAAGAAGAATTCCATGATAATTACAGTATTGACTACTGTCCCATTATAATGAAACCCAGTAAAGCTTGACCTGGGAACACACGTAGACAGCAGTCTGAACTTCAACCACCAAGTGTCCACACTGGTATTGAAATTCTATGTCGTGCTAACATAAGTAACACCATTGTAATTAAATTTGAAGATTATATTACAGCACTTTACTCAAACCTCATCAGAATACTAATAGAGTATTATGTTCCCTTTTGCATGTACCTCATCAGACGCATGCAGTAGCTGGAAAAAACGACAGGCATTTCTCACCAAGAAAACACATGGCCTATAAACCATGCCATGATGCATGTGGATA